>NC_092149.1:68153398-68168398 GCF_045791955.1 Oncorhynchus clarkii lewisi
AAGCGTCGGCTGGAGTGGTGTAAAGCTCGCCGCCCTTGGATTCTGGAGCAGTGTAAACGTGTTCTCTGGAGTGGTGTAAAGCTCGCCGCCCTTGGATTCTGGAGCAGTGTAAACGTGTTCTCTGGAGTGGTGTAAAGCTCGCCGCCCTTGGATTCTGGAGCAGTGTAAACGTGTTCTCTGGAGTGGTGTAAAGCTCGCCGCCCTTGGATTCTGGAGCAGTGTAAACGTGTTCTCTGGAGTGATGAAACACACTTCACCATGTGGCAGTCCGGCAGACGAATCTGGGTTTGACGATTGCCAGAAGAAAGCTACCTGCCCCAATGCATAGTGCCAACTGTAAAGTTTGGTGGAGGAGGAATAATGGTCTGGGGCTGTTTTTCATGTTTCAGGCTAGGCCCCTTAGTTCCAGTGACAACATTCTAGACGATTCTGTGCTTCCAACCTTATGGCAAAGCAAGGTCCATACAGAAATGGTTTGTCGACATCAGTGTGGAAGAACTTGACTGGCCTGCACAGAGCCTTGACCTCAACCCCATCAAACACTTTTGGGATGAATTGGAACGCCGACTGTGAGCCAGGCCCAATCGCCCTACATCAGTGCCTGACCTCACTAATGCTCTTGTGGCTGAATGGAAGCAAGTCCCCTAGCAATGTTCTAACATCTAGTGGAAAGCCTTGCCAGAAGAGTAGAGGCAGTTATAGCAGCAAAGGGGGGACCAACTCCATAATAATGCCCATGATTTTGGAATGAGATGTTCGAACAGGTGTCCACATACTTTTGCTTGTAGTGTATTTGTTGTTTGTGTCACTTATTAAACATCCTAATTTGTATATTTTATGAATGATTATATATATTTTTTCAGACAACGTTGTAATTTTCTCTGAAAAGGATGAATTCGACAAACTCAAACCCACGCCTCCGAAGACGGTGAAAAGGTAAGGTATCATAATCACCAGCGCACATGACACATCAAACACACGCTGAACAGACAAACGCAAAAGATGTGAAATGGTTACCAATATCGCTCAGATCATGTTTGGGTCTGTCTGTATTTGTTTGTGCGTTTGAGTGTGTTTGTGTGCTTGTCTGCAAGCGTGTTTTAGTGCATGTGTGCGTGTGTGTGTGTGTGCGTGTGTGTGTGTGTGTGTGGTGTGTGTGTGTGTGTAGGGGTTGACTGGGGGCCTCAGAGACGGAGAGACTCTTTTATCTGTTTTTCGGGATCTGCCCATAATTAGACTACCACAGGACAAGTCACTGCAGCAGACCATCGCTGCTAGCCCTTTTAGTGGGGAGACTGTGTGTGTGTGTGTGTGTGTCTGCCCCCTTGTGTGGGTCATTGAAAAACTGAGGATTTTTCTGAAGCAAAGTGATTCTGGTTTTGGAGGGCAAACTAGCTGAGCACAGATTAGCCCTGGAGGTGGGATGGAGAGGGGGGTGAGGGAGAGATATAGAGAGAGAAAGAGAGAGGGGAGGGAGGGTGGGTAGTAGAGAGAGAGGCAAAGAGAAGTAAAGAGAGATGGGGCTAAATACTCTATAGCCCAGCTAAACCCTAAACCCTTCCCTCTCTGTCCTCTCCTCCCTTTCCCCTCTCTCTCTCTCCTTCCCCTCTCTGTCCTCTCCTCCCTTTCCCTCTCTCTCTCTCTCCTTCCCCTCTCTGTCCTCTCCTCCCTTTCCCTCTCTCTCCTTCCCCTCTCCTCCCTTTCCCTCTGTCTCCTTCCCCTCTCTGTCCTCTCCTCCCTTTCCCTCTGTCTCCTTCCCCTCTCTGTCCTCTCCTCCCTTTCCCTCTGTCTCCTTCCCCTCTCTGTCCTCTCCTCCCTTTCCCTCTGTCTCCTTCCCCTCTCTGTCCTCTCCTCCCTTTCCCTCTCTTTCTCCTTACCTCACTGTCCTCTTCTCCCTTTCCCTCTCTCTCCTTACCTCTCTGTCCTCTTCTCCCTTTCCCTCTCTGTCCTCTTCTCCCTTTCCCTCTCTTTCTCCTTACCTCTCTGTCCTCTTCTCCCTTTCCCTCTCTGTCCTCTCCTCCCTTTCCCTCTCTTTCTCCTTACCTCTCTGTCCTCTTCTCCCTTTCCCTCTCTCTCCTTACCTCTCTGTCCTCTTCTCCCTTTCCCTCTCTGTCCTCTCCTCCCTTTCCCTCTGTCTCATTCCCCTCTCTGTCCTCTCCTCCCTTTCCCTCTGTCTCCTTCCCCTCTCTGTCCTCTCCTCCCTTTCCCTCTGTCTCCTTCCCCTCTCTGTCCTCCCTTTCCCCCTGTCTCATTCCCCTCTCTGTCCTCTCCTCCCTTTCCCTCTGTCTCCTTACCTCTCTGTCCTCTTCTCCCTTTCCATCTCTTTCTCCTTACCTCTCTGTCCTCTTCTCCCTTTCCCTCTCTGTCCTCTCCTCCCTTTCCCTTTCTTTCTCCTTACCTCTCTGTCCTCTTCTCCCTTTCCCTCTCTCTCCTTACCTCTCTGTCCTCTTCTCCCTTTCCCTCTCTGTCCTCTCCTCCCTGTCCCTCTCTTTCTCCTTACCTCTCTGTCCTCTTCTCCCTTTCCCTCTCTCTCCTTACCTCTCTGTCCTCTTATCCCTTTCCCTCTCTGTCCTCCTCCCTTTCCCTCTCTTTCTCCTTACCTCTCTGTCCTCTCTTCCCTTTCCCTCTCTCTCCTTACCTCTCTGTCCTCTCCTCCCTTTCCCTCTCTTTCTCCTTACCTCTCTGTCCTCTTCTCCCTTTCCCTCTCTCTCCTTACCTCTCTGTCCTCTTCTCCCTTTCCCTCTCTCTCCTTACCTCTCTGTCCTCTTCTCCCTTTCCCTCTCTTTCTCCTTACCTCTCTGTCCTCTTCTCCCTTTCCCTCTCTCTCCTTACCTATCTGTCCTCTTCTCCCTTTCCCTCTCTCTCCTTACCTCTCTGTCCTCTTCTCCCTTTCCCTCTCTTTCTCCTTACCTCTCTGTCGTCTTCTCCCTTTCCCTCTCTCTCCTTACCTCTCTGCCCTCTTCTCCCTTTCCCTCTCTGTCCTCTCCTCCCTTTCCCTCTCTTTCTCCTTACCTCTCTGTCCTCTCCTCCCTTTCCCTCTCTCTCCTTACCTCTCTGTCCTCTCCTCCCTTTCCCTCTCTTTCTCCTTACCTCTCTGTCCTCTTCTCCCTTTCCCTCTCTCTCCTTACCTCTCTGTCCTCTTCTCCCTTTCCCTCTCTCTCCTTACCTCTCTGTCCTCTTCTCCCTTTCCCTCTCTGTCCTCTCCTCCCTTTCCCTCTCTTTCTCCTTACCTCTCTGTCCTCTCCTCCCTTTCCCTCTCTCTCTCCTTACCTCTCTGTCCTCTCCTCCCTTTCCCTCTCTTTCTCCTTACCTCTCTGTCCTCTTCTCCCTTTCCCTCTCTCTCCTTACCTCTCTGTCCTCTTCTCCCTTTCCCTCTCTCTCCTTACCTCTCTGTCCTCTTCTCCCTTTCCCTCTCTGTCCTCTCCTCCCTTTCCCTCTCTTTCTCCTTACCTCTCTGTCCTCTCCTCCCTTTCCCTCTCTCTCCTTACCTCTCTGTCCTCTCCTCCCTTTCCCCTCTCTCTCCTTACCTCTCTGTCCTCTCCTCCCTTTCCCTCTCTTTCTCCTTACCTCTCTGTCCTCTCCTCCCTTTCCCTCTCTCTCCTTACCTCTCTGTCCCCTCCTCCCTTTCCCTTTCTTTCCTTCGCCTCTGTTCTCTCCTCGCTTTCTGTTTGTCTGTCTGTCTGTCTCAACCCCACACTAGCAGACAATGAAGCCTTATTCTTTATGAGACAGACAGACAGACAGACAGACAGACGGACAGACGGACAGGTATAGCAAGGGGAAGATACATACACATTTATGTAAATAATGTAAATATAGACACAGAGGATGAGTTTGTGTCATACACACAGTATCACAAGTCACATGTACACACACTGTATATGGTCTGTATGACCTACTCACATGTCATCACACACAATAACACAGACATTAACATTAGCATTACATCACCTAGCCAGACTCAGCAGTGGTAAACAGTGTGGCTAGCTGCATGCCAGAGGATGTGCTAACTCACTGTCTTCGCTGCCTTAGTGGGTGTAGGGTGACTAGGAAACAATGCCTGTGTGTGTGTGTGTGTGTGTGTGTCAGTGAAACATTGCTATTGTGTGCGTATCTCTGAGAATCTTTGTCAACAAGGTGTTTTTGGGAGAACTTCCCAGTCTTACACACACTGTTAATAACATTCTGTGGATCTGAAGCTAAATATGTCATATAAAACATGAGTCTATTTGCAGTATAACATTAAGGTTGAAGCTACAGTACATTACCATAACTAGACACTGCAAAATAAAAGGTCATGAAGACTTACTGTTATTATGCTGACCGATTTTGAGTTTTGACAACTCAACTTGATTTTCTCTCTCCTCCCCAGTGAGAATGATGCATCGTCAGAGAACGAGCAGCTGTTGAGTCGTAGTATGGACAGTGATGAGGAGGCAGCGTTGGAGAGGCAGGGGGCGGCTGATCCTAACCCCAGCCTCTGTCTTCTGAACCTGGGCAACAAGCCGGACCTCTGCCTGCTCTCTCTGGGGCTTCTCGACAGGGATAAGACTGGATCCAACCCCACCAGCCCTATCAACGCTAACAACATTAGCAATGGCAATGCTAACATCATCAATAACAACAACTACAACAAGGCTACAGGGGTGAGAGAGAACACAGTCATTCACATCCAACTATGTACTTTTACAATGCATTGCAATGTAATTACTTTATAACCTACTCTACCTTTCACTCTCTCTTCCTTCAGATTCAGAGCCGGAGGAAGAAGATCCTGGATCTGTATGCTAGAGCCTGCAGTGTGGCCGAGGGTGAGAACTCACACGTCCACCCCGGGCTTCAGCCCTATAGAACTACCCTTCAACTGTCTAGCGAAGGACACTTGTATGCTGAACTCTTGCTACAACACACACATCCCTAACCCTCCCTCTCCCTTCCTCTCCCCAGGTCTGAGTCCTACAGAACTACCGTTTGACTGTCTGGAGAAGGCCAGTCGGATGCTGAGCTCCTCCTACAGTAGCGAGGCAGCCGTGGTGAAGACCTGGAGACACCTGGCAGAGAGCTTTGGCCTGAAGAGGGATGAGATCGGAGGGATGAGTGACGGCCTGCAGCTGTTTGAAAGGATCAGTACCGCCGGCTATAGCATCCCAGACCTGCTCACCAGACTAGTGCAGATAGAGAGACTGGATGCTGTGGAGTCACTGTGTTCTGATGTACTGGGAGGAGGAGACACACACACTGTTCCTCTGTCCTCACCACGCTGTGCAAGCGTCTGACTCCCACACACACATGAACACACGTTTATGCACAGATGCAGTACACCCATGTGCACATACCCGCACACATACATTCACAATCAAACACCCGTACCCCTCCACATGAAGAATGCCAGTAGGCCTTCCTAGATTTCAGATCTCTCTCCTTCTCTTCCGTCTCTCTGTCTCCCTCTGGCAATTAACTTTGCGCTGGACAAAAGCTTATAAAAAAATATATAGAGATTTTATATAAATTACATTTTGTACATATTATAAAATTAGATTTTGAAAAGGGCATAATGGACCTCTCTCTGCCAGGATCCCCGTGGCCCCAGATCCTCTCAACCCCCCCCCCCCCCCCAGCGGTCAGCTGCTACCGCTGGCTCTAATTGGTTGACTTGTGGCAGTCTGATCTAATAATGTTGTGGTTTACAGTCGAGACTTTCAGCACCTAATTAACCACTAAAACCAATGAACCAGTAAATACCAGATGCCAGAGACCATTAAAGAGCTTAGCTTATAGACAGACTAAGCCTTCTGCAGCCTGAGAAATGCAGGAAAACAGGACACCAGAAGACCCAGCGCTACACTACACTATGGTCAGCCTGGCGCTGATGCTATTCTGGGTGATGCCACAGGACGGCAGCCATTTTGTGCCATTCAGCACATATCAGCTAATGGTGATAAGCTCCTAGCTAAAGACATTTCAGGAACAAGAGAATGTGTGTTTGGTTTATATGGTTTAAACGGTGGCTTTCTATACCTCCATGTATATTGTTTCTGTTGAGTGACTGGGGAGGCACAATCCCATCTCTCAGTGTGTCTTCACTGCTCTGGTGTTTCAAGTTAGCCACGTTTAAAGGGTCTGGACTCCGGTAGTGTATATGAATCATACATGTGCATGTACAATGCTCATCATTTAGCAGGTATCCATAATGGCTTCTTTTAGTTTATCCTTGTTCTTTCCAATCCAAACACAGCATCAACGGAAGGCTCGTAGGTTAGGTAGGTCGCTGAATGACAGAAGATGATTGACTGTACTGTATGTACAGAACCTGGTTCTCTTACCTCAGTATCACAAAGCTCCACTGATTAGACTACAGAAACTATTTTTCATGGAAACAAACGTAAGTGTATATATAACTTATTATTGTACATACTGTATGCATCAATAAAGAAGTATCAATTTAAAAGTCCATGTTTTTATTTATTTTGATGAAGATAAACAGATAACAGGATATTTTTACGGTTTAACAAAGGTTTTGTCAACAGTTATTCCCATAATAATACCACTTATTTTCCCTCTTGTAGTTAACATAAATGATGTCATGTGTTCTGCGGTCGATCAAACTATTCTGTCAAATAAGAGGAATCTGCTGGAACAGCCAATTACCATAGATCTCAGATTACTGGAGAGATTTACACCACAGCCGGGCACTGGTGGAAATCTAGTTATTCAATATCTATTTGTGTGAAATCATGACATCAGACCTTGAAGCATCATACTAACCAGGCTCTGCCATGCTAGTCTGTCTGTCAAGATATCACACAGCCATCGTTTGTGATAAATCATGACGTCCATCTCTCTACTGGCCTGAGATGTGAGGTGCACAGAGAATAGACGGTCTCCTGTGACTAGGCTGGAGAAGACGTGGATCATCACATTACAAATAGCTCAGCTAAAGAGAATCGTCCCTACATAGGTGTGTGTGTGTTTCAGGCCCATGAGGGCCAGTTATTAGCACTTGGCTTAGCGTGATCGCAGCGAGGTGAGACAGAGAGCTGGACTCCTAAGTGCAGGGAGTGCCAACAAACAGTCAAGCTTCATACAGCTCAGCTAGTTACTGTACCTGCTAACACACACGCGCACACACACACACCTACCAGTGTGAACACCAACAGTTGCTCACTAACACAAGAACGCACACACATACACATTTTCCACCATTACATACTTGCTTACTCTTATTCCCCAAACAGGGCTCCAGCTTGTTTCATATCTCTGGTACATCCAATATCTTTATGTTTCTAGTACAGTGACATCCTATATCCTAATGTTGGTACAGTAGTATATTATATAATGAAGGCCCGTTGCTGTCTAATCCCAGAGCATGCAGGGAACAATTCAACACTGTGGATGTCATTCATTATTATTCACTGTCAGACAAATATGGGAAACAATGTATTCTCCCCAGCCAACCAAGATATGCAGCAGCATAGAGAGAACTATAGGAGGGAAAGTCATTCCCCAGATATACAGCCTTCTAGCATGCGTGTTGCATAATCCAAACAAGCCTTTATCTGAAAATACAGCACAATGGCAGACAGTTTACATTAGAAGCAAAGGCAGCAGAGGACAGGGCATCTGAGGACTAATGTGTTAAACTAGTGCTGTATCAACATCTCATTCCAAAATCAGGGGCATTAATATGGAGTTGGTCCCCCCTTTGCTGCTATAACAGCCTCTACTCTTCTGAGAAGGCTTTCCACTAGATGTTGGAACATTGCTGCGGGGACTTGCTTCCATTCAGCCACAAGAGCATTAGTGAGGTCGGGCACTGATGTTGGGCGATTAGGCCTGGCTCGCAGTCGACATTGAAATTCATCCCAAAGGTGTTCAATGGGGTTGAGGTCAGTGCTCTGTGCAGGCCAGTCATGTTCTTCCACACCGATCTCGACAAACTATTTCTGTATGGACCTCGATTTTTGCATGCTGTCATGCTGAAACAGGAAAGGGCCTTCCCCAAACTGCTGCCACAAAGTAGGAAGCACATAATCGTCTAGAATGTCATTGTATGCTGTGGCGTTAAGATTTCCCTTCACTAGAACTAAGGGGCCTAGCCCGAACCATAAAAAACAGCCCCAGACCATTACTCCTCATCCACCAAACTTTACAGTTGGCACTACGCATTCGGGCAGGTAGAGTTCTCCTGGCATCCGCCAAACCCAGATTCGTCCGTCGTACTGTCAGATGGTTAAGCGTGATTCATCACTCCAGAGAACACGTTTCCACTGCTCCAGAGTCCAATGGCAGCGAGCTTTACACCACTCCAGCTGACGCTTGGCATTGCACTTGGTGATCTTAGGCTTGTGTGCGGCTGCTCGGACATAGAAACCCATTACATGAAGCTCCCGACTAACAGTTATTGTGCTGTTGTTGCTTCAAGAGGCGGTATAGAACTCGGTAGTGAGTGTTGCAACTGAAGACAGACCATTTTTACGAGCTATGCGCTTCAGCGGTCCCGTTCTGTGAGCTTGTGTGGCCTACCACTTCCCGGCTGAGCCCTTTCCACTTCACAATAACAGCACATACAGTTGACCGGGGCAGCTCTAACAGGGCAGAAATATTACAAAACTGACTTGTTGGAAAGGTGGCATCCTGTGACGGTGCCACGTTGAAAGTCACTGAGCTCTTCAGTAAGGCCATTCAACTGCCAATATTTGTCTATGGAGATTGCATGGCTATGTGCTCAATTTTATACACGTCAGCAACGGGTGTGACTGAAGTAGCCAAATCCACTCATTTGAAGGGGTATCCATATACTTTTGTATAAACAGTGTATAATAAAGTAGGAGTAGAGAGAGGCACAGAATAGTACAGGGAGAGAGAAGGCTCAGGACAAGACCCAGTCCCCTTCATTAATAAGGAGTGAATACCCAGGCCAACAGGCCGCTGTGGTCATGCTCGCTCTCTCAACAAGCACTTTGCCAACCACATGGTTCCACTCACAGTACACTCTCTCGTGACTAGATTTACAGTCAAATACATAACTGAAGCACAATGCCTTAACTGCATCACCCTGCTGCCATCTTATAACTCAGCCAACTCAGAGAAATAATATACATTTGGTGGTCTGTAACGTCCAACATGATGGACTGACTTTATATCGGTGGTGAAGCATAGCCACTAACATTAGACAGGTAAATAATGTTCTCATGAGGTAGACTGGCCAGATTGGAGGCCAGGGAATCTTTAACTAAGTTTCCACTGAGACCTACTCCACTGGGAAACACTAACATAAATTAGAGGGACCGCAGCTCAGGGCCTGACGCTGCGCAGGGGCTGTGTGTGTGTGACATATAGCAGGCCCACTGTGGCCCATAGTGAGTAATGGAAGTAATGAAAGTCAATAAATCAGTGACAGGATCTGAAGCAGTAAGTGTTTAGGACTGTTATAGAGCCTTACTAAATTAACTGGTTCATGCACCCCCACAAGACCGTTCTCCAGCGCTTGCTTGCCAACACCACACACTTATGCAGGACTTTTATTTTGTGAGGTGATGAAGAAACTAAGCAGCAGACCAACATTTTTAAAAAGTCTGTATAATAATAGGCACACTTTCCTATAAACAGTTTGTCTGAAATGCCAAGGTGAACAGGGACCAACACCCTGACAAACCAGCAAAGTTTCAATTCCATGTTTTATTCAACATACTGACTAACAGGGCTCTTTACAGAGGAGAGAAATGTCTGTCAGTGTGACATTCTCCTCACCGTCACCAAACAGAACCATTCTGGACTTGTTAAAAACCTCCAGCTTAGGTCCATAACAAACAAACAGGTTTATAGAAAACATATGTGACATAAACTAATGTATTTCGTAACTATAAGACAGAGAAATCGAACACTGTTTCCCATCATTTCTTAGTTTATTGCTTTTAAAAGCTTCCTAGTGAAATCATCTTTACCTCAGAATGCATGAGAAAAACATAGCCTCTCCCAACATGATGCTCATTTCATAGCAGATGGTAAACATGTTCAAAACAATGTACAATATATAGGTTAAGATCATGTAAAAACATATTACAAAACTTGACAAAAATAAAAAGTCACCTCCACAATAAGGTTATACGTGTGAGTGTGTATTATTTCAGATTGAGAAGTATAGAGCTAAGGTTCAATGACAAGAAGGTGAGTGTAGGGTCAGTTGTTCTGTGCATCTCCTGCAGCAGCAGATGAAGAGAGCAGAGCTCAAACAGCCGCCTGTTCTTCCTGTGAAAACCAGAAAACAGAGTGTATGTAACACTGAGTCTATGAATGATAGTATACCTAGCACCACATGTGTTACAAATACACGGGATCTTGTAATATCGGTCCTATATTCCTATATTACTAGATATTCTTTGGTCCTATATTACTAGTTATTATTTGGTCCTATATTACTAGATATTCTTTGGTCCTATATTACTAGATATTCTTTGGTCCTATATTACTAGATATTCTTTGGTCCTATATTACTAGATATTCTTTGGTCCTATATTACTAGATATTCTTTGGTCCTATATTACTAGATATTCTTTGGTCCTATATTACTAGATATTCTTTGGTCCAATACAGGTTTTGGTTCCAACCTTGCAATAACACGCCTGATTTAGCTAATCATGATTCTGAGTCCAGACTGAAGAACATGATCAGTTTGTCTCACCTGATCTTGGAGAGTTTCTGTAGGATGATGGAGAGTTTCTCCAGAAGAGGAAGTTCTAGTCTGGGGTTCTTCACAAGGAGAGCTGCAGTACGGAAGAACTCTTCAGTGCTGCAAGCAGACAGGAACTCAGACAGATACCCTGCAGAGAGGGAAACACTTAGATAGGTATACAGAAGGATGGACAGACAGACAGTTGCTCTGAAGAACCTTACGGTAACTGTTAACTGAAGACGATGTGGGTGATGAAACAACGGAAGCCATTTATTTTATATGGAGGGAGAGACGTAGGCGGGGGGACAGGTGGGCGATGCGAGCATGGGCGAGAGAGGGTTAACAGGGCAGGACCTAAGTTGGGGAAAGCTGAACTTCATGCAAATACTCTGTGATATTGCGGTGCGATTGACCAATCGAAGCTCACTATAGCTTCCAGCCTCTACTGGATTGGCTATTGATGCATAGCTATCTAGCATGCTTGCTAGCTCCCACATGAGGGTGAAGCTAGCGTGGCTATTCTATTTATTGATAATAGTTAACAGGCACTGTTACACACAGGCAGACAGACAGTTCCACTGAAGAACCCTACACAGTCCTGTCTACTCCTGTTAACCTTCTCAGTCATCCCATCATCGGGCCTATAACTGTACAACCAGCCTCTGCTGCGAGCAGAATGGACCAGGAACCCAGCTGAAGAGTTCCAGTCCTAGTACAGATGCTAATCAATTCTACTCAGCAAACGAGAGTAAATCTACATGCTTTCAGGTCAAGCAGAGTCCATATTGTCAGTGTTAACTCTGTCTTACAGGGAGGCATAGATCTCAGCATGTTTCTCTCAGATAAGTCAAATCAGAGCCAGTCAGGCAGTATGGTAAAAGTCTGGACAGACTACAATCACAACCATAAGTGTACAGTTGTGGCAAAAAGTTGAGAATGACACAAATATTAATTTCCACAAAGTTCGCTGCTTCAGTGTCTTCAGATATTTTGTCAGATGTTAGTATGGAATAATGAAGTATAACTACAAGCATTTCATAAGTGTCAAAGGCTTTTATTTACAATTACATGAAGTTGATGCAAAGAGTCAATATATCCAGTGTTGACCCTTCTTTTTCAAGACCTCTGCAATCCGCCCTGGCATGCTGTCAATTAATTTCTGGGCCACATCCTGACTGATGGCAGCCCATTCTTGCATAATCAATGCTTGGAGTTTGTAAGAATTTGTGGGTTTTTGTTTGTCAATCTGCCTCTTGAGGATTGAGTTCTCAATGGGATTAAGGTCTGGGGATTTTCCTGGCCATGGACCCAAAATATTGATATTTTGTTCCCCGAGCCACTTAGTTATCATTTTTGCCTTATGGCAAGGTGCTCCATCATGCTGGAAAAGGCATTGTTTGTCACCAAACTGTTCCTGGATGATTGGGAGAAGTTGCTCTCGTAGGATGTGTTGGTACCATTCTTTATTCATGGCTGTGTTCTTAGGCAAAATTGTGAGTGAGCCCACTCCCTTGGCTGAGAAACAACCCCAAACATGAATGGTCTCAGGATGCTTTACTTTTGGCATGACACAGGACTGATGGTAGCGCTCACCTCGTCTTCTCCGGACAAGCTTTTTTCCGGATGCCCCAAACAATCGGAAAAGGATTCATCAGAGAAAATGACTTTACCCCAGTCCTCAGCAGTCTAACCCATGTACCTTTTGCAGAATATCAGTCTATCCCTGATGTTTTTCCTGGAGAGAAGTGGCTTTTTTGCTGCCCTTCTTGACACCAGTCCATCCTCCAAAAGTCTTTGCCTCACTGTGCATGAGATGCACTCACACCTGCCTGCTGCCATTCCTGAGCAAGCTCTGTACTGGTGGTGCCCCGATCCCACAGCTGAATCAACTTTAGGAGACAGTCCTGGCGCTTGCTGGACTGTCTTGGGTGCCTTGAAGCCTTCTTCACAACAATTGAACTGCTCTCCTTGAAGTTCTTGATGATCCGATAAAAGGTTGATTTAGGTGCAATCTTACTGCCAGCAATATCCTTGCCTGTGAAGCCCTTTTTGTGCAAAGCAATGATGACGGCACGAGTTTCCATGCAGGTAACCATGGTTGACAGAGGAAGAACAATGATTCCAAGCCCCATCCTCAATTTGAAGCTTCCAGTCTGTTATTCAAACTCAATCAGCATGACAGAGTGATCTCCAGCCTTGTCCTCGTCAACACTCACACCTGTGTTAACGAGAGAATCACTGACATGATGTCAACTGGTCCTTTTGTGGCAGGGCTGAAATGCAGTAGAAATGTTTTGGGGGGATTCAGTTCATTTGCATGGCAAATTAATTGCAATTAATCTGATCACTCTTCATAACATTCTGGAGTATATGCAAATTTCCATCATACAAACTGAGGCAGCAGACTTTATGAAAATGTATATTTGTGTCATTCTCAAAACTTTTGGCCACGACTGTAGAATGTGACAAAGCCGTTGATCCAACATGACACAGTACTTCTCATAACCAACAGAGAACTGCCCCAAAATTACTACACATTTCAATTTTTACAATCAACACATTTTATTTGACTAGTTCAGTTGACTGAGAACACATACTCGCACAAAAAAACACGAACAAAAATGACCTGGGGGATTCAATTCAAACATTTATTTTCTCTGTGATAGGTTCAATAGGGAATAAAGGAGCAGAGTAATTTGTGGGGTAATTGTGCATGAAAAAGCAATCTGCTTTAGAGACAGCCTCATGGTGTTACTGTAGCTACTGTAATTTAGCAGACTGGCAGAGACCCAGGAGGTCCATCCCTGTTACTGTAGCAGAGAGCTAGACACCTCCATCTGGTCCCTAGCCTCTCCTCTCTTCAGGCTCTTTCAGCCTTACTGTTTGTGGGACAGGGGAGGGAAACTTCAAACACTATGGGTCAGTGGTAGAATGGTCCATGTCCAGACTGATTTAGGGAGGAGGGGGTTCTCTTTATGGTCCCCCCTGGTTCTCCCCCTGTCTCTATAGGACACATGGACTGGATTACTGTAATATCGCCTGAGAGCGTTATATGGGGGCTTTGCCTTGGGCACAGACACTAAGCAGGCCTACTGTAGGACAGGACACACTCTGGGGAGAGGGTGACCTGCAGGTGTGAACCAGACCTCTGTGTGTGTGTGTGTGTGTGTGTGTGTGAGACACTACGCAGGCGTACTGTATAAAGGCATCCGCATGCTTCCCATCCAAAACAGTTTGTGCACATACAACATTTTGTGACGTTTTTGTTAGTTTTGTCTTTGGGTGTTTGTGCCACAGAATGTTTTCTTGAGGCAACTGTAGGGGTTCTTCAGTGAGGTTTTTGTTGTCATTCAAAGAGAGACAACATGTTTTCATGCAAACATTTTTACTTGAGAAATACTGCACCAAACATCATAGGGAAAAAACGTAAAAATTCATGACATTTCCAGTGTTATCTTAGATTCATTCAGACCATTCTGAGGAAATGTTTACTGGCTATGGCGTCTCAAGATGGACAAACAGTAGTTTTGCCAGTTTTTTCTGATTATTTAAGCAAAAGTCTTAAGGGAGTATGCGAGGCACAGACGTTCACTTTGCCTAGCCGAGTTCTGCTAGGACCAAACCGAACCCAGTATGCAGGCGTCTTAACAGGGCAGCCACAGAGGGGAAATTGAGTTGACCTTCTGGTGTGAACTGCATGAAGGAACCCAGCCATACCGAACTGTACAGGGCTCGAGGAGGCTGCATTGTAGGCAGACACTGAGCAAGCCTGCAGTAGTAAAAGACAGGGGAGGTGTGTCAGGCGGTTTAGTGGTGACCTTCAGGTGTGAACCCCAACTCTCCGTCATGGCCTCACTCACACTCACCTCATTACTCCCCTGTAAACCACGCTAATCACCAGCTCTCCCCCTCTCCCATAAATCATAGTGGGGTGCTGAGATCTCCACCTGCCACACTAGACTTTAGTAGACCAAGAGCTTAGCTCTGCTCAGTGTCACACACACACACACACACACACACACACACACACACACACACACACACACACACACAGTTCAGTATCAGCCAATGACACAAATTAGTCAAACATGAAGCACATAATAGGAGCATACTGTAACTGTACTGTTATGGAGAGAGTATATTGTGGTGGGATTCTGTGGGGTGTCTCCACACTCATGGGGCTTTGAGCTGCACTGACTGAGGGTGGCTGGTATCTTAGTGGTTAGAGCGTTGGGTTAGTAACCAAAGGGTTGCTAGCTCGAATCCCCGAGCAGACCAGGTGAAATCTCTCGATCTGCCCTTGAGCAAGGCACTTAACCAGGGTCGGC
>NC_092149.1:68170898-68203398 GCF_045791955.1 Oncorhynchus clarkii lewisi
GGAATTCAGCATTGTGATCATGTTTCTGGCCTTGTGGTTCACCCTCAACACGTTGCTATAATACTACAGCATGAGATTCCAGTTTAAACATCAAGTAGTTGCCCTGACACTGCCAAACAAACAAACACACTCCCCACGTTTCAGTTCTGAGATGTGTTGGATCCGGGATGGCATCCATGCTTGTCGTTGACTATCTGGGCTGGGAGTTTTCATTGAGAACCAGACAGAGATTCTATCCAGTTGGGTCTGAGCCTCTCTCTGTCAGTGCGATGTCTGTTCTCCAGACACACACACAGCCTGTTCTACATAGGGCTAATAAAACTTGATAACTTCTAATGTACCCCACACTAATTAACCACACACTGGCCGCCAGGCCAGCACAGGACACAGTCCAACACAAGGGATTCAATAACAATGTTTACAGCATGAAAACAAAATTCTACTTTCTTCTCACAGCTGGGAAGAGAATAAATTCTCAGTTTGTGGTGTGTAGTGTTGTGTTGTTGTGTGGTGTTGTGTATTACCTGTATGCTGTTGTCTATCTCTCTCAGGCTCCAGTATATAAACTTGATCAGGGACAGGGTACCAGAGGGGTCTGGTGATGCAGAGGACTGATGCAGCTGCTCAACCAACAGAGGCAAAACCTAGAGACAGGAGGTCAACAACAACACAATATAAACAACACATTATAAACTACAAAACACTGGATCAACACAAAGCCTGGGACATCATAACAAGATAAACACATCGCGTAATAAGCCAAAACGACCCCCTGGACAAGTCCAGTTCTCCCACCTTAGAGCACCTGTCGAGGAGAGAGACCACTGGTGATGTGTGCTGCTGACCCTGGGCTGTTCTGCTGTCTCCTGCTACTGGAGGAAACGTCTGTCTGTCTAGAATCCAATCCAATAGCAAAGCCAGCAGCCTGAGAGGGGTGGGACTTACACTACCCTGCAGAATGAGACAACCAGTTACCAGTATGGTTAGAGTCTGGCCATGCTAAATTGTGTGTTTTCCAAACAACCACATTGACAGGAAATTGGACTTTACAAGGTAGTTAGAAACAACCACCACCACTGTTGATTAGAATAATTACGGTACCAGTCTGTGAGTCTTCATCAGGGAGTATGTGTAGGTTTAGGGCTGCATTAGTTACAATCACAGTTAACACAGTAATAACACTAGTAGTTAGTACCCACCATTCCCAGTGGAAATGCCATATACACACCTTGGCTGGCTTGGAGGTGGCTTTTTTCTCAGGTTTAGAAGGTTTGGACTCAATGGCCTTCTGACAAACGTTCTCTCTCCCCTTCTGTGCCATTGAGTATTCATACTTCCTCTAGAGAGAGAGAGAATCACATGTAAATGAACAGACAGTATGTATAGGGGTTGAGGGTCTAAATAACACAGGTCTATTTTGCTTGTTGTGTGTCTTCTTACCTGAAGGTTCTCTAGCCGAGCCTGGACCTTCCTGAACTGGTTCTCCAGACGCTTGTTCTGCTCACTCAGCTCATTCAGCTGAACACAATACAATGATACAATACAAACAGTTAAACACTTTTATTCAGAGCAACTCACTACACAAAGTTCTAACTAAGTGATCAATCAGAACCAGCGCCCTTTCAGAAAGTATTCACAGTTTTGAGTCAATAACTATTCAACCTCTTTGTTATGGCAAGTCTAAATAAGATCAGGAGTAAATATCTGCTTAACAAGCCACATAATAAGCGGCATGGACTTACTCTGTATGCAATAATAGTGCTTTATTATTTATTTATTTAACTAGGCAAGAACAAATTCTTATTTAAAATGCAGCCTATCCCGGCCAAAAACAGACGACGCTAGGCCAATTGTGCGCTGTCCTATGGGACTCCAAATCACGACCAGTTGTGACGCAGTCCAGGATCGAACCAGGGTCTGTAGTGACGCCTCTAGCACTGAGATGCAGCGCCTTAGACCGCTGCGCCACTCGGGAGCAACATGATTGTTGACTCACTACCTCGTCTCTGTACCCCACACATACAATTATCTGTAAGGTCCCTCAGTTCGAGCAGTGAATTTCAAACACAGATTCAACCACAAAGACCAGGGAGGTTTTCCAATGCCTCACAAAGAAGGGCACCTATTGGTAGATGGGTAAAAAAAAAATCATGGTGAAGTTATTATTTACACTTTGGATGGTGTATACACCCAGTCAAAGATACAGGTGCCCTTTCTAACTCACTTGGCGAAGAGGAAGGAAACCGCTCAGGGATTTCACCATGAGGCCAATGGTGACTTTAAAACAGTTACAGAGTTTAATGGCTGTGATGAGAGAAAACTGAGGATGGATCAACAGCATTGTAGTTACTCCACGATACTAACCTAACAGTGAAAAAAAGGAAGCCTGTACGGAATAAAAAATATTCCAAAACATTTATCCTGTTTGCAACAAGGCACTACATTATTACTGCAAAAAGTGCAGCAAAGCAATTAACTTTGTGTCCTGAATACAAAGGGTTATGTTTGGGGCAAATCCAATACAACACATTACGGAGTATCACTCTACATATTTTCAAGCATAGTGGTGGCTGCATCATGTTATGGGTATGTTTGTAATCGTTAAGGACTGTAGAGTTTTCAGGATGAAAAAATTTACTGAATGGAACTAAGCACAGGCCAAATCCTAGCAGAAAACCTGGTTCAGTCTGCTTTCTACCAGACACTGGGAGACGAATTGCAGGACAATAACTAAAGGCCAAATCTATACTGGAGTAATATATATATATATATATATATACTGTACGCACGTCACACAGACATACATACCCACATACATAAATTTATATAAAAATACATACATATACTGTGCCTTTGGAGAGTATTCATGACACATGATCTTAGGTTAAAAGCAGCCAGCTGAATCAGATGCTTGCCTGTTTCTTCATGTTGTCATTGAGTTCCTTGATGGAGTTGAAGCTGGACTTTAACCTCTTGTTCTCTCTGGTTCTCTCGCTCAGCTGCTCCTGTAGCTGACTCACCTCCTCACTGCGGCTCTGACGGAATACAAACATTTTCAGAACTGCTCACACAACGCACTTTTCAAAAAACTGTGAAGAAGAGATCATATTCAACCTTGAGGGATTGCTGAAGATGTGTGTTTACCTCCTCTTGCTGTAGCAGTCTGTTCTCTCTGTCCTGGAGCTGGGCCGACCACTGCAGCTGGCTCAAACGTTCTGCCTGTAGTTGTTGGTAGATGTGCAGCATCTCCTGGTAAACCTGTCCCATCACTGAGGGGCAGGAGGGGGAGAGGACAGGGGAGGACTGCTTCTGCCTCACCCCTCTCTCCCCTTTCTCCCCCCTCACCTCCTCTTCTCTGGCCAGGCCTACGGTGGACTCAGTCTCTCGGGAGCCCAAGGTACGGGCTAGGCTGGAGGGCAGGGTCACATCTGAAACAGAAGAACTCATACACTGTTTTTTTGTCAAGTGTTTTCAGTTTGAAGAAAGCAGTATTGGTATGATTAATATGATTATTATTAATGTGAATATATTACATTTATTATCAACATAAAAACAATACATTATCTTGCTACATCTGTTGAGACATGCTGAACATAAGAAGACCCGACACACACCTGTCTCTGTGTAGTGGGTCTGTGTGTCCAGGAGAGGGCTGAAAATATAGTTCTCACTCAGGTCCTCCTCACTGTCATCCCGACTACAGTCACTGTACAACCTGGGTAAGCAGACAGGTACACGTCAGTGGCATATAGTAGCTTGGCCCCATCAATTATAACACAAGGTGTTGGTCTGACAGAAATGCCTGGAGAAAGACTGACCTGTCTGGAGGGTTGGTGACAGCCTGGAACAGCTCCTGTAAGGCTCTATTGTAACCGCTCATCTCCCTGGTGGTGCTGCGTCTAGACCTGGGGGACTTCACAACTCTCTGCTGCCCACCATGGTAGTGTCTTCCACTCAGCGCAGGTGCTTTCTGCTCTGTAGAGACCTGTCAAAAGGCAATAATGAGCTATAGCATGTTCAGTTACTGCAACGTACGTGCGTGCACAACCTAGTACTAGTAATAACAAGCCAACTAACGTTAGCTAACTATTTAGCTAACTAACTAAGTCGAGCTGGTTTGCTTCTTCTCTTGGTAACGACTCCGAGTGATCCAGCTAGCTAGCAAACACAGATAGCTAGCTGGAGCACTCGGGGTCGTTACCAAGGGAACAATCAAACCTGCTAGCTAGTTACTGTAAGCTAGCTAAATATTTAGCTAGTTTGCTTGTTAGCTATATACACATTACTAACCCGTTTCCTTTCCAGATATTTCATTTTCAGCCTCTCAACCGTAACGTCCAACTCGCTCCCTGACGATTCGTTGTTCATCTTGAGATTTCACACAGATGTATTGTTTTTCAACAAACGCCAAAAGCAGTCAACTTGTTGTCAGTTTGAATTATGTGCATTTTTCCTAAACCGGAAATGAAAAACCTACAAGTCTGCTGTCATCCTGAGGGCGGCGCCATTACACAATACATACATATACACATACCTATTCTGACGTTGTGCTCGTGTTGCAGTTTGAGGGACCGTCACTGCTGTTGTAGCCTTCTGTGCTCAGTGCTTGGATGAATCTATCAACCTGTTCAAGAACCTGTTCCACATTCTGTAAAATAATACATTCACATGCATATACTGTTAAGACCAGCTATTATTTGCCTCAGAATGATGTAAAATTGTATTAGTTCCTCACCCAGATGGTCTTTAAATGCATATAGGTTAACAGTGAGATATGATTCATACTGTATGAATCATAACATAACTCATCTTTAGACTGATATAGATACATAAATACCATCTGGGTGTGGAGGGAACCATAGTCTGAGGTAACAGAACCATCAGAGTGGAGGCACGTTCTGTTGGGGAGGCATCATCTGATGGAACTCTTCCATAACACCATGACTCCCCTCTTTCTGGCATCGTTTTCTTTTCAAGAGAACACACTGTATCAAATTAACATTTTCAAATCTTGTCATTGTGTTGTTTATTTCAAAAACAAATCTCCTTACATTTGCCCCACAAACATTACCCTCTGTACTTACGGTAAGAAAAGCATTCATACCATATTCTAAGTTTATGAGTGGGAGTTAAATAATCAGTATTCTAGCACCTCCTCTCTTAATGACACGCTTATTCGCCTGCTGTGCCTCTGGATCAAAACTCTCTGTGCTATGGGTGGAGGACAATGGTGGAGCAACTTTCTCAGCTCTCTTTAATCAGCTATAGAGATCTCTGTATTAACACAGAATATAAAGCACCCATATGATATATAACACAAAAGTTGCACTGTAGAAGTGGAATATCTAGCTTATTAACAACACTGATTGAGTATCATAACTTTAATCACTACTTTTGTAGCATCAACAAAAACAATGATCACAACAAATATTGTTTGGAGAATAAGTCAACTTTTGATATGTTATATTTCAGATATGTCTACTAGCTTGGGGAGGTTGGTAGTTATAGAACAGACAGAAACACCATGATCAGCTATTCTAAGACCTTGCAATGATCGAGGCTGATGGTTTAAGTCCAGAGTTTCATCCTACAGTTTAACCAGTTTCTGTCTGTTCATTTAAACATCATCCCTTCAATGTCATTAAACACCATCCCGACTACGACAGTAACCCAATCAAACATCAAGGAGATGATGACCTCATGGCTCTCTATAAATAGACTCTTATGGATCTGAGGTCCTCTTAACTTTCCTCCAAAGCTCAGCAATGTGCCAGTCCCATTAGACTGACCTGGCTGGAGTGTCCATTAGTCTTGGCAGAGTATTACAGGTAATTTCCTCCGGGTAAAGATTTAAAGTCTCTTGTGTTTATTCTGTTGATAGTCTCTGATCTCAGGCAGTCAGATGCTATCCCGGATTCAACACAACTCTGAACTGAATGGCGTGCACATGCTTGCGTGTGTGTGTGTGCGTGCATGTAACATTACAACAACCTAACATCGTTATTAACCTATAGAAGTACAAGATCGCCATCCCTGTGACCGGGTATGTGACTAAAGATTTACAGTGCCTTCAGAAAGTATTCACACCCCTGGACTTTTTCCACATTTTGTTGTATTACGAAGTGGGATTAAAATGGATTTCATTGTAATTTTTGGTCAATGATCTACCCAAAATACTCTGTGGTGGATAAAAAAAAAACACTTGTAAAAACTTTATAAAAAATAAAACACTCATATTTCTTGATTAGATAAGTATTCAACCCCCTTAGTTAATACTTGTTAGAATCAATCACCTTTGGCAGCGATTACAGCTGGGAGTCTTTCTGGGTCTCTTAAGAGCTTTCCACTCCTGAATTGTACAATATTTGCATTATTCTTCTTTTTCAATTCTTCACACTCTCAAGTTGGATGTTAGTCATTGGTAGACAGCCATTTTTAAGTCTTGAAATAGATTTTCAAGCAGATTTAAGTCAAAACTGTAACTAGGCCACTCAGGAACATTCAATATTGTCTTAGTAAGCAACTTCAGGACATCCAGTGCCTTCAGAAAGTATTCACACCCCTGACTTTATCCACATTTTGTTGTTTTACAGCCTGAATTTAGAATTGGTTAATATTAGATTTTGTGTGCATGGCCTGTACACAATACTGTCAAAGTTTAATTATGTTTTTAGAAATGTTTTTAAAAAAAAATAATAATTAAAAGCTAAACTGTTTTGAGTCAAAAAGTATATAACCTCTTTATTATGACAAGACAAAATAAGTTCAGGAGAAAAAAATATAATAATAATAAGTAAGTTGCATGGACTCACTCTGTGTACAATAAAGTGTTTATCGTGATTTTTGAATGACTACATCATCTCTGTACCCCACACATACAATTATCTATAATGTCCCTCAGTTGAGCAGTGAATTTCAAACACAGATTCAACCACAAAGACCAGGGTAGTTTTCCAATGTCTTGAAAAGAAGACTACCTATTAGTAGATGTGTAAAAAAGCAGACATCGAATATCCCTTTAAGAATGGCTTCCTTTTTTTCACCCTGTAAATTAGTTTACTATTGTGGAGTAACTACAATGTTGATCCATCCTCAGTTTTCTCCTATCACAGCCATTAAAGTTTCAATATGTACATTTTTGGGCGACCGACAAAATGCACATAGAAATGTGAGTTAGACGGTCATTCTCATTGAAAGCAAACGTAAGAAGCGGTAGATCTGTTCTGTGTTCTATTTCTATGCTTCTCGTTCTTAAGTATGGCTTTTGCGTCTTTTACTTTCAGTTATGTACACCAGCTTCAAACAGTTGAAAATACAATATTTTGGTTATTGTAAAGATTTTTCACAGCGGATTAGATGGTGCAATGATTCTCTACACTATAAACTGCTTGTTTTGTCAAACTGAAATTAGGCGAAGTATTAGAATTTTAGCAACCAGGAAATGGCGGAGTGATTTCTGAATATTGTACCTTTAAACTCTGTAACTGTTTTAAAGTCAGCATTGACCTCGTGGTGAAATCGTGGTTTTCTTCCTCTCCGGCAACTGAGTTAGGAAGGACGCCTGTATTTGTAGTATTTGTAATGAATAACTTCACTATGCTCAAATGGATATTCAATGTCGTTTTCTACCCATAGGTGCCCTTCTTTGCGAGACATTGGAAAACCTCACTGGTCTTTGTGGTTGAATCTGTGTTTGATATTCACTGTTTGACTTAGCGACCCTACAGATACTTGTATGTGTGAGGTACCTTTGTCTAAATTGGACTCCACCCTGCCTAAATAAAGGTTAAATAAAAAACAAATGTGTGTCCTCTCTGCCCGTGTCAGAGGCGAAGCCTACACCTGACCAGTCTCTGGAAGGCCTTCTTAAAGTCTTCGTTGAAGATAGTGTAGATGAGAGGGTTGATAAGGGAGTTGAGGTACCCCAGCCAGGTGAGGAAGTCAGCCAGCTCTATGGAGGTGTTGCAGGAGCCACACGTGTTGACGATCACCTCCTTCAGGAAGAAAGGCATCCAGCAGACCACGAAGGCCCCCAGTATCAGTCCTAACGTAGATGCAGCGCGTCGCTCCCTGGTCCCTGAGATACGCTGCCGTCTCAACCCACATTCACGCTCCCGCCTCGACTCGCTCTGGGGACTTTTTACGGCGATGCGCACGCGGTCTCCCTCCGTGGAGGGGTCTGAGTAGGACTTTTCCGGGGGGTTCAGGGTGTCTGGGCTCTGGGGGTCTCCATCAGTGGGGCAGGAGGGGAGGGTGGTTCCGTTGACCATGGAGGAGTGCTGGCTGGCTCTGCTGGCCCCCCTGCGGAGGTACAGAGTCTGAGCTGCTCTGTAGATCTTATAGTAGAGGATGAGGATGAGGAGCAGGGGAATATAGAAGGCCCCCAGGGTGGAGTAGAGGGTAAAGGCGATGTGGTGGTGCGTTATCAGACACTGGTCCTCCTCTGGCCCCCCACCATGGTTCCTCCACAGCAGAGGGGGAAGGGATATGAGGACGGACAGGAACCAGACGACGGCGACAGTGATGCCAGCTCGGAGGCCGGTGCGTTTGCGTGAGTACTCCACGGCGTCAGTGATGGCCCAGTAGCGGTCCAGAGCGATGGCTGCCAGGTGGAGGATGGAACAAGTGCAGCAGGTGATGTCAACACTCAGCCAAACATTACAGACAGCCTCACCCATCACCCAGCTTTCCCTGAGGATTCAGACAGAATATTGATAGGGATTATGTTTGTGACTGCACTTTATTATTATTTTGATCACAAACAGTATACTTTGATAACATGTCTTTTAAGCCGATATGGGCATCTGAAATGCTGTAAGACACTTTATGCTGCAAGACAAATCAAACAATTGTGCAATAATGAATCTTTGTAGCTACCTCTGTATGTAGAGGATGCTGAAGGGCATGACCAAGATGGCCACCAGCAGGTCCGTCACCGCCAGAGAGCAGATCAGGTAGTTGGCCGGATGATGTAACTTTCTGGTTACGATGATGGCTGTGATCACCAGGGAGTTGATAACCATTGTCATGACAGCGAGCAGGGACAGGGTGAGGGTGAGGATGATTTTACTTGGTGGGGTTATAGAACCCCCATCCCCCTCCTCACCCCCACCCAGGGAGAAGACCCCCTCTGTACAGTTAGACAAGTCCATCCTAGAGAGGAGAGGAGACAAGAGAAAGATAAGGTTCTGCACCAAGGCTAGCAGTATAGATGAACGATGCGTAAGAGTTTAAAAAGGTACTCACACTCAAACCATGTAGGACTTCAGATAGACCAGGCAGATGATTAATGAAGCGTAATCCTCCATAGCTGTATAAGCTGTGTGTACCTTTGTGATGTGTGTTTATTGGTGTGCCCTCTCCAGCAGTAACCTGTGTCAGTAGCTTCTTTCTGGTATCTCTGGACTCAACCAATATTTCACACAGACACCTGGAAAAAGAAAGGGAGGAAAGGAGGAGGAGAGAGAGAGAGAGAGAAACAGTCAGTGGAAAAATAATCACCAATGAGAGTCCAGCCGCTGATTTCATAACACCCACCCATCCATCCATCCACCCACCCCCACACACACACACACACACACGCCTGATGTGATCTCTGATCAAAGCCGTGACCATCATCACATGCACGCACGCACACAAACACACACAAGGTGCAATCACGGATCAAAGGCGGTACAATCTGCACAAAAGCAGACGCTCATCGGTGTATGTGTATACTTGTATCTCTGTACTCTAGTTACCACTTATTTTGAGTTGATCAGTTAAGAATTGAACGGGAATTCAGCATTGACCCTAAAGACACTCATGTTAATTTCCTTGTTCCATATGATGTTCTGTGCTTTATTGTCCATTTACATGGAAATTCATTTTGTGAAGCCAGCATACAAATACACAAAAAACAGTACACTATAATACATTCAATATGGAAAATACTGGAAACATAATAATTAATGCACATTTACACTGAGTGTACAAAACATTAGGAACACCTTCCTAATATTGAGTTGCACCCCGTTTTGCCCTCAGAACAGCCTTAATTCGTCAGGGCATGGACTCTACAAGGTGTTGAAAGCATTCCGCAGGGATGCTGGCCCATGTTGACTCCAATGATTCCCACAGTTATGTCAAATTGGGTGGATGTCGTTTGGTTGGTGGACCATTCTTCATAAACACTGAAAACTGTTGAGCGTGAAAAACCCACCAGTGTTGCAGTTTTTGACACACTCAAACCGGTGTGCCTGGTACCTACTACCATACCCTGTTCAAAGGCACTTCAATATTTTGTCTTGTCCATTCACCCTCTGATATCTCAATTGTCTCAAGACTTAAAAATCCTTCTTTACTTGTCTCTTCCTCTTCATCTACACTGATTGAAGTGGATTTAACAGGTAATATCAATAAGGGATCATATCTTTCACTTGGATACACATGGTCAGTCTGTTATGGAAAGAGCAGGTGTTCCTAATGATTTGTACACTAAGTGTAATTATCCAGTCTCTGCGGTCTACTGTCTGACCATGTACTGAGCCTACATCTGTTTGATGCTGTATATTTCTACAGTGAGCTGTGAGAAGTTGTCATAGAACAGTTGTCATAGCAACTCTGACTTTTTGTGAAGGACGGACTGAAGAAAAACACAACTCAAGTCAGATAAACTCACACATCATTAAATGCATGCACATGCACGCAAGTACGCACACAAACAGCTGTATAGACCTCTCTCCTGTCTGTAAGCATATCAGCTGTCTGTGAATCTACTCCTCCAGAGTTGACCCGAATATATAGAATACTTCTACTCATTTAAAGTCAAGGAACAGCATGCACTGTAATCTAGTAATGCACTGTATTTACGTATGAAGTGTTTCTCAACAGAGTGGTTCATTTAAACCTGTCAGCTTCAGTCTGTGTGTGTGTGTGTGTGTGTGTGTGTGTGTGTGTGTGTGTGTGTGTGTTTGTTGATTGACAGTCTTCGGTGAGGCAATCTTCCAGCAGCAGCAAAGGGAGAACCTGCGCCTCCTGCTGCATTCAAGTCTTTCACTTACAGTAATCATACAGTGGAGCACTGCTCAGTCAGAGAGCGATACATGTTTGTGGATGAGGTTTACAAAGCAGGAAATTATAGGGACCGATACCTGGTGCTGTGTAATTGGAATGTACCCATTTAAACGTCAATCTGTGGATTAAAGCGTTATGACTGGTAGAGTCACTGACATGTCCTTATGGAGATGCAAAACTGAGTGGGACTATTTTAACAGACTGCAGATTGAACTGGGATTTAAACAGACCTGTTTCAGCCAAGGCTTGGAGAATGCACCAGTCCCCTCCCTCTCCCTGCCCTCATCTGTCCATCCAACCATTCAAAACTGGAATAGACATAAAGCATCTGTCTGTCTGTCTGTAAGGGACAACCAACAGCCAACAAGAGACAATTGAGTCGGGTGCAAATATTAGGGGTTTTATTTTCTCAAACTTGACGTTGATTACAAAGTAAGTTCAACTGTTCTACCACCTCAAACATAGATACATATTTAACTGAGGTCTACACAGTAGAACAGGCACCACTCCACAGGTTAACAGAGGCCATAAGGTAAGCACACAGAATATAAAAGGGAATGGCAGGTAGGCTTTAAAGATACATATAAATGATCAAGCATCTATTCCAATTTTTTGTTGGATAAACATGATTTGAAGCATTAATATGATCATTAACATGATTAGTCATGCTGAGACCAAGGTCTTTTTACAGATGAGCCCTGTATAGACATCAATATACAAATCAATATTCAATAAAAGGTGTCTGTTTGATATTTGAAATGAAGACTGTGACCCAACTATGTTGGGTTATTATTTGTTTGGACATTAAATGTTTGGTGCAAAGGATAGGGATATTTAGCTGTGCTACGTGGCCATCACTATAGCTGCCTCTTCTTTTTAGTTGATCAAAAAAGGGGAAACTAAGTGCATTCAGCAGCTTTCATATGACCCTGAAGAAACTCATCATGCTGATTACCTTGTACGATACGATATACCTTATGGTCCGTTTACATGGAAGTTCATTTTGTGAAGACAGCATACAAATACACAAAAAACAATACACTATAATACATTCAATATGGAAAACACGGGAAAGATAATAATTACTTCACACAATTATCCAGTCTCTGCGGTCTACTGTCTGACCATGTACTGAGCCTACATCTGTTTGATGCTGTATAGTTGTATATTTCTACAGTCAGCTGTGAGAAACCATTTCAGGGTGCGATAGGTGGGATGCCATTACAGTACATTCCTTCTCCCATTCTGCAGGAAGGAATAAGAACAGTTGTCATAGAAACTCTGACATTCTATTTGTGAAGGATGGATAGAAGAAAAGCACAACTCAAGTCAGATAAACTCACATATCATTAAGTACACAAACACACACACACACACACACACACACACACACAGTGAAACGTTGCTAAAGCGGTGGATCGTCCCGAAACCTGCTGAGGGGAGGACAGCTCATAATAATGGCTGGAATGGATTAATGAAATGGTATCAAACACATGGTTTCCATTCCATGTATTCCTTTCCAGCCATGAGCCTGTCCTCCCCAATTAAGGTGCCACCAACCTCTTATGACAGTATTATAGTAATGCACTGTATTTATTACGTACAGTAACAGTCAAACGTTTGGACACACCTACTCATTCAAGGGTTTTTCTAAATGTTTTACTATTTTCTACATTGTAGAATAATAGTGAAGATATCAAAACTATGAAATAACACATATGGAATCATGTAGTAAGCAAAAAAAGTGTTACATCTAAATATATTTTAGATTCTTCAAAGTAGCCACCCTTTGCCTTGATGACAGCATTGCACACCAACTTCATGAGGAATGCTTTTCCAACAGTGTTGAAGGAGTTCCCATAAATGCTGAGCACATGTTGGCTGCTTTTCCTTCACTCTGCGGTCCAACTCATCCCAAACCATCTCAATTGGGTTGAGGTCAGGTGATTGTGGAGGCCAGGTCATCTGATGCAGCACTCCATCACTCTTTCTTGGTCAAATAGCCCTTACACAGCCTGGAGGTGTGTTGGGTCATTGTCCTGTTGAAAAACAAATGATAACGCAAACCAGATAGGATGGCGTATCGCTGCAGAATGCTGTGGTAGCCATGCTGGATAAGTGTGCCTTTTTCTAAATAAATCACACAGTGTCACCAGCAAAGCACCCCCACACCATCACACCTCCTCCATGCTTCTCAGTGGGAACCACACATGCGGAGATCATCTGTTCACCTACTCTGTGTCTCACAAAGACACAGCGGTTGGAACCAAACCAATCTTCCAGCAGCAGCAAAGGGATAACCTATGCCTCCTGCTGCCTTCAAGTCTTTCACTTACAGCAATCATACAGTGGAGCACTGCTCAGTCAGGGAGAGTGACACAATTCAGCATGAGGTTCAAAAGCAGGAAATTATAGGGCTGAGTGGCGTACTATATGGCCTTGCTTTTTTGTGATTATTTTGGCGTTTATCTTTACTTTTTTGCATTAAATGTTTTCACTATCTTTTCTTATGATCAACAAAATCTTTTGAACCTTAGATCAGCAGTTACTAAACTCAATTCCAGCCTCAACTCATCTACCCTGGGCTCTTTGTGTACCTCCAATCCAATCTTCGGCTACCCAAGAGGAAATGCCGGTGAAAAAGAGGCAGGAGAGCTGGTTTCCTGGTGAAACTAAGGTGAAGGGAAAACCGGCCACCCCTTCCCTCCATTCTATTGGCCAACACCGAGTCACTTGATAATAAGATGGATGACCTCCGATCACAGATTTGCTATCAATGGGACTCTCGTGACAGTAACATTCTCTGTTTTTCTGAAACATGGCTTTCGGACAAGAGAACCCACATGGCTATCCAACTTGATGGATTCTCCATTCTCCGAGCAGACAGGTCATTGGATTCAGGAAAATCCAGATGGGTAGGGGTATGTCTCGTCATCAACAACAGATGGTGAACAGACTCTAGCTCAGTAGAAGTCTCAACCTATTGTTCAGCCATCTTGGAATACCTGATGGTCAAATGCCAACTCTTCTACCTCCTGAGAGAGTTTATCGGTTACCGTGACTGCTGTGTAAATTCCACTTCAGGACAACAACAGCAACAACATATAGTTGGCATTTAACGAACTGTACGAGGCTATAAACAAGCAGGAAACCATGCACCTGGACGCTGCTTTTCTTTTTCCTGACGATTTTAAACATTTGCATAACTAAGACATTTGATGCCCAACTTCTATCAACACGTCTCCTTTGCCACTAGGGGTGATAAAGTCCTAGACCAGTGTTACTCAACCAACAAGTAAGCATACAAAGCCCTCCCTCGTTCCCTCTTCGGCAAATCAGATCATGACTCTATACTCCTGCTGTCACACACTGATCTGTTTCACCTGTCCTTGTGATTGTCTCCACCCCCCCAGGTGTCGCTTATTTTCCCCGGTGTATTTATCTCCGTGTTTCCTGTCTCTATGTGCCAGTTTGTCTTGTCAAGTCAACCAGTGTGTTTTTCCCGTGCGCCTGCTTTTTCTTATCTCTTTTGCTAGTCCTCCCGGTTTTGACCCTTGCCTGACCTGACTCTGAACCCACCTGCCGGACCTCGAGCCTGCCTGCCACTCTGTACCTCCTGGACTCTGACCTGGTTTTGATCTTTTGCCTGTCCACAACCATTCTCTTGCCTACCCCTTGGATTATAATAAATATCAGAGACTCAAACCATCTGCCTCCTGTGTCTGCATCTGGGTCTCGCCTTGTACCCTTATACCTGCTTCCTGTTCACAAACAAAAGCACCAGAAGTACCTGTGACAAAAGCACCAGAAGTACCTGTGACAAAAGCACCATTAGTACCTGTGATACGCTCCGTAGAGGAATAGTCCTCCGAATCAGAGGCTATGTTGCAGGACTGCTTTGCTAGCGCTGACTGGAATATGGTTCGGGACTCTGTCGACGAGCTAACCACCTCGGTCTCTGGCTTCATCAGGAAACAAAAGGACAATATAGGAACAAGGTGGAATCCTATTACCCTGGATCCAATGCTCAATGCATGAAGCAGGGGCTACAGTCCATTATGGATTACAAAGGTAGACCTAGCCATGATCTGCCCAACGATGCCTCTCTACCAGATGAACTCAATGCATTTTGTGCACGCTTCAACAAAAGCAACACTGAGCCGTGCAGAGGACTGGATGATCTTGTTCTCCGAGGCTGACGTGAGTAGGTTTTTAAAAACATGTATTTAAAAAACATATAATTAAACAAATTGGTAACAGACTTGCAGCACCATTATAGGGAAGGACATTCAACAAGCATAGCACTTACACAAATGATTGGCTGAGAGAAATTGATGATAAAAATATTGCTGGTGAAGCTTTTGACATTATCGATCATAGTCTGCTGCTGAAGAAACGTATGTGTTATGGCTTTACACCCTTTGCTATATTGTGGATAAAGAGTTACCCGTCTATCAGAACAGAGGGTGTTCTTTAATGGAAGCCTCTCCAACATAATCCAGGTAGAATCAGGAATTCCACAGGGCAGTTGTCTAGGCCCCTTACATTTTAACGAGTAAAGCCAGTGTGTCTATGTATGTGGATGACTCAAACCTATACATGTCAACTACTACAGCGACTGAAATGACAGCAACACTTAACAAAGAGCTGCAGTTGATTTCAGAATGGGTGGCAAGGAATAAGTTAGTTCTAAATATTTCAAACTAAAAGCATTGTATTTGGGACAAATAATTCACTAAACCCTAAACCTCAACTAAATCTTGTAATGAATCATGTGTAAATTGAGCAAGTTGAGGTGACTAAACTGCTTGCAGTAACCCTGGAATGTAAACTGTGATGGTCAAAACATATTGATACAACAGTAGCTAGGATGGGGAGAAGTCTGTCCATAATAAAGCGCTGCTCCCCCTTAACACTACCAACAAGGCAGGTCCTACAGGCCCTAGTTTTGTCGCACCTGGACTACTGTTTAGTCGTGTGGTCAGGTGCCACAAAGAGGGACTTAAGGGCAGCACGGCTGGCCCTTAAAAGTACACGGGGAGCTAACATGAATGATATGCATGTCAATCTCTCATTGTTAAAATAGGAAGATATTGACTTCATCACTACTTGTTTTTGTAAGAAGTGTTGACAAGCTGAATACACTGAGATGTCTGTTTTAAACTACTAGCACACAGCTTGGACACCCATGCATACCCCACAAGAATGTCACCAGAGGTCTCTGCACAATTCCCAAGTCCAAAACAGACTATGGGATGCACACAGTACTACATAGAGCCATGACTACATGGAACTCTATTCCTCATCAGGTAATGAATGCAAGCAGCAGAATTAGATAAAACATTTTTAAAATTGTAAAAATACACCTTATGGAACAGCGGGGACTGAAGAGACACACACAATAAGGTACATACACACGCATACGCACACAAGCGATAGCACACGCACTCTACACACGTACATTGTAATATTGTTGGTATGGTGTGGTGGTATTGTACATTTTGTACTGTAGATATGTGATGTAATAATGTTATACGATGTACTGTTTATATGTAATGTAAGTGTCTTCATGTGTTTGGACCCCAGGAAGAGTAGCTGCTGCCTTGGCAACACCTAACAAATAGTGCACTCCAAGCTCGTCACTAAGCTCAGGTCCCTGGGACTGAACACCTCCCTCTGCAACTGGATCCTGGATTTCCTGATGGACTGACCCCAGGTGGTGAGAGTAGGCAACACCACCACTACCATGCTGAATCTCAACACGCCGTGTGCTTAGCGCCCTCCTGTACTCACTGTTTACCCACGACTGTGTGGCCACACCCCCATCCACATTGATGGGGCTGCAGTGTAGTGGGTCAACAGCTTCAAGTTCCTTGGTGTTCACATCACCGAGTACTTGACATGGTCCTCTTACACCAGAAAAAGCATGGCAACACCTCTTTTCCTTCAGGAGGATGAAACGATTTGGCATGGTCTTTCAAATCCTTAGGAATGTTTACAGCTGCACCATTGAGAGCATCCTGACTGATTGTATCACCGTCTAGTATGGCAACTGCACCGCCCACGAACGGAAGGCCATACAGAGGGTGTTATGGACGGGCCAACGCATTACTGGGGGTGATTTCCCAGCCATCCAGAATGTACATGATAGACGGCATCTGAGAAAGGTCAGAAAACTTGCCAAAGACTCCAGCCACCCGAGACATGGCCTATTCTCTATGCTCCCGTCCGGCAGACAGTACAGGTGCATCAAGGCTTAGACCAACAGACTCCTAGACTGCTTTTATCCCCTGGCCATAAGACTGTTAAATGGAGAACTACTACTGCTCTCCTTCTCCCACAGACTACCCACACTGCCTATATGTATGCACATCCACAGGTTTCTACCCACTCAGACACAACCTACGCTGCTGCTAAAATGATTTGATTACTCCATTACACTTCTGTCCATTGATTGCTGATTGCAATTAACATTAGTATTTATCCTGCTACTGATCCCTATTACTCCTGTTTACATGTATATTTTACTTCTATATTAGTATATTATTTCTATATTCCTGCTACAAGTCACTTTTTTTACATGTATATCCTACTACCAGTCACTTGTGTATAAACCCAACTCAACCACTCAAGTACCCTTGCACTGATCTGTATATACTTGCATTCTCATTTCTTTATCATAGTTCTTGTGCTTAAAAAAATATTATTATTATTATTATTATTATTATTATTATTATTATTATTATTATTATTATTATTATTATTATTACTGCATTGCTGGGAAAGAGCTCTCAAGGTAAAAATGCCACTCCACTGTTTTACACCTTTTGTATCCTGTGCACGTGGCGAATAAACTTTGAAACATGATGCTGTATAATTGGAATACACCCATTTAAACATCACAGTGCCATCTGTTTTGTCACAAGCTTCATATACTACCCACCACTGCGACCTGTATGCTCTCGTTGGCTGGCCCTCACTACATCCGTCGCCAAACCCACTGGCTCCAGGTCATCTATAAGTCTTTGATAGGTAAAGCCCAGCCTTATCTCAGCTCACTGATCACCATAGCAACACCCACCCGTAGCACGCGCTCCAACAGGTATATTGCACTGGTCATCCCCAAAGCCAACACTTCCTTTGGCCGCCTTTCCTTCCAGTTCTCTGCTGCCAATGACTGGAATGAATTGCAAAAATCTCTAAAGCTGGAGTCTTATATCTCCCTATATAACTTTAAGCATCAGCTGTCAGAGCAGCTTACCGATCACTGTACCTGTACACAGCCCATCTGTAAATAGCACACCCAACTACCTCATCCCCATATTATTACTTACCCTCTTGCTCTTTTGCACCCCAGTAGCTCTACTTGCACATCATCATCTGCACATCTATCACTCCAGTATTAATGCTAAATTGTAATTATTTTCACCTCTAGGGCCTATTTATTGCCTTCCTCCCTACTCTTCTACATTTGCGCACACTGTACATAGATTTTACTTTTTTCTTTTCTTTTGTGTTATTGACTGTGTAACTGTGTTGTTTTTGTCGCACTGCTTTGCTTTATCTTGGCCAGGTCGCAGTTGTAAATGAGAACTTGTTCTCAACTGGCCTACCTGGTTAAATAAAGGTGAAATAAAATAAAATAAAAATAAACTTGAAGTACTGACGTGTCCTTATGGAGATGCAAACCTGACTAATTTAACAGGCTGCATGTAGAACTGGAATTTTAACAGGCCTGTTTCAGTAGAACCATGTTTAAGTAGAACCTGGACTTAAACACACCGGTTTCAGTTTAACCTGGATTTTTTGTGCTGAAAAATGTTTTGCCCACGCTACAGATGGCTATATCGATTGCTAATACAGGACTAGTAAAGGCCCAGTGCACTACTTTTGTGATTTTGTTTTAGATGTACTGTATATTATTATAATTGTTTATTTAATTCAGATTGTCCTGAGGGTCTGTATCTGTGTGGGGATGTACAGTGCTTTCAGAAAGTATTTACACCGCTGGTCTTTACCTACATTTTGTTACAGCCGGAATTTGAGATTTTGTTTCACTGGCCAACACACATTTCCCCATAATGGGGAAATAAATTATGATTTTAGACATTTTTACAAAATAATAAAAAATAAATCTGAACTGTCTTGAGTCAATAAGTATTCAGCCCCTTTGTTATGGCAAGCCTAAATAAGTTCAGGAGTAAAACTTTGCTCTGTGTGCAATAATAGTGTTAAACATTATTTTATTAAAGACTACCTCTGTATCCCACACATAGTTATCTCCCTCAGTCGAGCAGTGAATTTCAAACACAGATTCAACCAGAAAAACCAGGCAGGTTTCTAATGCCCCTCAAAGAAGGGCATCTACTGGTAGAAAAAAGCAGACATTGACTATCTCTTTGAGCATGGTGAAGTATTAATTACATTTTAGATTCTGTATCAATACATCCAGTCACTACAAAGATACAGGTGTCCTTCCTAACTTAGTTGGCCGGAGAGGAAGGAAACCACTCAAGGATTTCACCATGAGGCCAATGGTGACTTTAAAACAGTTAAAGAGTTTAATGGCTGTGATAGGAGAAAACTGAAGATGGATCAACAACATAGTTACTCCACAATACCACCCTAAATGCAGAGTGAAAAGGAAGCCTGTACAGAATAAAAATATTCCAAAACATGCATCCTGTTAACAACAAGGCAGTAAAGTAAAACTGCAAAAAGATGTGGCAAAGAGGTTAACTTTATGTCCTGAATAAAAAGCTTTATGTTTGGGGCAAATCCAACACAACAACACATCACCGAGTACCACTCTTCATATTTTAAAGCATGGTGGTGGATTCATCCTGTTATGGGTATGCTTATAAATCGGCAAAGACTAGGGAGTTTAAGATGAAAAGAAAAAGAATAGCGCTAAGCACAGGCAAAATCCTAGAGGGTAACCTGGTCCAATCTGCTTTCCATCAGACACTGGGTGTCACACCCTGATCTGTTTCACCTGTCTTGCGCTTGTCTCCACCCCCCTCCAGGTGTCACCCATGTGCCCCATTATCCATTGTGTATTTATACCTCTGATCTCTGTTTGTTTGTTGCCAGTTCGTCTTGTCAAGCCTACCAGCATTTGTCCTGTACTCCTGTTCTCTCTAATCCCTGTTTTCTAGTTCTCCCAGTTTTGACCATTCTGCTTGCCTTGACCCTGCCTGCCGTTCTGTACCTTTCGGACTATGTTCTGGATTACTGACCTCTGCCTACCCTTGACCTGCAAGTTGCCTGCCCCCTGTTTTTGTAATAAACTTTTGTTATTTCGAACTGTCTGCATCTGGGTCTTATCCTGAGGTCTGATACTACGAACTGGCCATGACTGACCCAGTAGACACGGACCAGTTCCGCAACAACATCTCCTCAGAAGGAGTCACAATTAAGAGACATGAGGAGTTACTTTTGGGTCTTCTGGATGGATTCCAGACATTAGCAGAACGCTATGACTGTGCCTTGAATACATTGCTGGAGCAATACACTGCTGGATTATCTGTGAGGCAGCTGACAGTAGCCTCCCAGTCCCCCAGCAACACTGCAGTCAGCAGTGCGTCTCTCCAGGCCACCCCGGCTTCCCGAGAACCCTGCTTACCTCCTCTGGAACGCTTCGTTGGAGGGTTAGGATCCTGTGGGGTTTCTCTGCCAGAGTTCCCTCATTTTCGAGTTGCAGCCTGACGCTAATGTCCGGGAGGGCTCTCGCCTGGGCGACGGCGGTGTGGGAACAACAATCTGCCGTGTGTTTCAGCCTGGAGGTCTTCGTGGCTGAGGTGAAAAAGGTTTGACTCTCTGTTGTCCGGGAGATAGTCTGCCCGGAAGATACTCCAGCTTCGCCAAGACTCACTCAGTGTGGCGGAATATGCCGTTGATTTCCTCACTGCTGATAGTGCCTGGATCACGAATCCCTGTTCAACACATTCCTTTATGGATTATAGGAGGAGCTCGTCGGATGTGGCAGGGCTTGAAAAATATTACAGACTACAAAGGGAAACCAGCAACACTGAAGCATGCATGAGAGCACCAGCTGTTCCGGATGACTGTGTGATCATGCTCTCCATAGCTGATGTGAGCTAGACCTTTAAACAGGTCAACATTCACCAAGCCGCAGGGCCAGACAGATTACCAGGAAGTGTACTCAAAGCATGCGCGGACCAACTGTCTTCACAAGTGTCTTCACTGACATTTTTAACCTCTCCCTGACTGAGTCTGTAAAACCTACACGTTTCAAAAAGACCACCATAGTACCTGTGCCCAAGAAAGCGAAGGTAACCTGCCTAAATGATTACTGCCCCGTAGCACTTACGTCCGTAGCCATGAAAGGCTGGTCATGGCTCACATCAATGCAATCATGCCAGAACCCTAGACCATCTCCAATTCGCCCCAATAAATCCACAGATGACGCAATCTCAATCGCACTCCACACTGCCCTTTCCTACACCTCCCTCTACAACTTGATCCTGGACTTACTGACAGTGGTAAGGGTAGGCAACAACACATCTGTCACGCTGAACCTCAACACTGGGGCCCCTCAGGTGTGCGTGCTTAGTCCTCTCCTGTACTCCCTGTTCACCCACGACTGCGTGGCCAAGCATGACTCCAACACCATCATTAAGTTTGCTGACGACACAACAGTGGTAGGCCTGATCACCAACGAGACAGGCTATAGGGAGGAGGTCAGAGACCAGGGTCGAGAGTATCAAGTTCCTTGGTGTCCACATCACCAAACTATCATGGTCCAAACACACCAAGACAGTTGTGAAGAGGGCACGACAATATCTTTACCCCCTCGGGAGGCTACAGAGGGTAGTGCATACGGCCCAGTACATCACTGGGGCCAAGCCTGGAGAAATGTAACCGCTCTCAAATTCAGACAGAGCTATGGATGCAAAGACTGACCATCCAATATATACAAAATGTTTTTTTTAACCATGTTTCAAGACTAGACAGTGTTGTATAAATCTACTTTGGTTTACAAACATTGGAGTAAAACAAGCTTTTATTTGGGGTTATGGTGGGATATGACAGTTGAACTAAGTTTATTGGCATTTCTAAGTTATATTCTTTAAGAATCAATGGGTGTATATATATATATATATATATATCCGTAATTTATAAGTCCAAAAATGGATGTAGAAACTGCAGAATGCTGCTTTAGGGGGAAAAGGCCCTGGAAGAGATCAGTATTCACAACACGTTGCTCTCCGCCACAGGACCCAAGGAGTCATTTAGACCAAAACATTTTAACAGTCACTTAATAGTGAGACCATAGAGGTGCCTTTGTTCTGGCTGGGTGTGTGCTTCACTAAAAACTCAAGAGTAGGATGCCAGGAGAGAGGAGGGAGACAATGCTAAGGTGCTCAAACATTTCAATTTGACTGCAGTCTTTATTTGTTTGAGGACGTAACCTGTCGAGGTATGAAACCTTTTCTGTTCTCTCTTACTCGCCTGACAAAAGAAGAATCACTTCACTGTTTCATCCTGCTTCCAGGCTTTTAGACTAATCATCAGTGTCTCCAAATAAGACGTCAGCTGTCTGTCTGGGATAACTGGAACAGAGGAGGTTTGTGGGTAATATCATTAATTGCAGGATCAAAGCTATACACAAACGAGGCAGGAAACACCTCTCTCTCTTTCGGGTGTATCAAAGACCCTGCTGACCCTTCATGGCATTGATCAACAACGGCTCCCTAATCATGCTGTTTAGTCATGGTTCTCTCTCTCTCTATTTCTTTCTTGTCTGTCTCTCTCTCTCTGACAGACAACAGGGTTTGACTGAGACACTGACTTTTAAAAACTCAATATCCTCACTGCCTCTAGGTTTGCTCTTCTGTACTCTTTAGTCTTAACTATTCAAATATTCCTGCCATTGCCTGAATCTATGATGGATGAATAGTACAAAGTCTCTTTCAGATTCCCCTCCCTCACTTCCTTCCTTTTCCCCTCCCTTTATCCTGCTTCCTCAGTTACAACAGAAGAGACTACATATGAACTGTTCTCGTCACCAAAGGCAGGGAGGAGATGAAGTCAAGTCACAGTTTGTCAAAACAACATGGTGTCAATCTGTCCTATTCAGTTGGGATGGAAACCTGGTTCCCCAGAGTCTCACCTTCCCCAGAGCTCTCCTCTCAAAAGGGAAGACAAGTCTGGGATGTGGGCTGAGGAGCTGTGGAGAGAGAGTCAATGGGAGGATGGCTCTGAAGCAAAGATTTGCCACACTTTCACCAAGGATTTTCACAGAGCATTAAAACACACACATGCACAAGAAATAAGTGCTCTTCCCACCACCCCAGATTCACTCTTCTCTCCCTCAGTGTTTGTTTTTTTGACAGGCTGAGTGCTAAGGTATCAGTGCATGACTGTCTGCCTGACTTTAATGAGAAAACAGTAGTCAGATAATGTCTGACTCTGAACTGTGCAGCTGCTTAACACTAACAGGACTCCCAACATATCGAATTGGTGGCTTGCTAATCCATATTTTCAGAATACACTGTAGGTATGGTAAAAAAAAAACTTAAGTGTTTTACAGAATTAATGCTACAGATTGAAGTGCATTATGGGTAAAATGCAGAAAAATACTGTTATTAACTGTAATTGGAAGCCTCTTGTAAAAATGACTCTAACATACTGTATTTCTTTACAGTAATAGCTGATGACTACTGCGACTACGCATGTCAAGTGAGAGGCATGAAGCTGGTAGGGGTCTACTGTCGTGCCTCGGCTTACCTTTGTGCACTCAGGGAGTTAACTACTTCGTCTTCTTTTCCTTATCCTGGGTGACCTAAATTATGATTGGGAAATGCAGGCTTCAGACAATCTAAAAGACATATGTAATGATCTGAATGATCTAACCCAGCTGGTGACTTAGCCTACACGGCCCAACCCTAAAGATCCTTCACAGTCAACTCTGATCTTATTTTAATGAATACACCAGAGTTTTACTGGTGTCTTCGCCCAAGACATTAGTGACCCTTTCCCAGTTGTTTGTGTTAGAGATGTGAGAATACAAAAATCAAAGCCTTGTGTAATCGCCTAGAGGAACTTTAAAAGTTAAATTGACCAGGCTTTTTTACATTTTTTATTTTAGTGACATTGATTGCATCTCAGCTATCCCTGAACCCGATTTAGCTTTGTGCCTTTTTACAGATGTCTTCAACACTATCGTGGATAATCATGCTTCCTTAAAACAAAATAAGGGTTAAAAGGTAGATTGAATGCCTGGTACACTCCAGAATTGTCAGAAGTCATTCATCAAAGAGATGATGCTTGGGTCAAGTCCAGAAACACAGGCTTAAGCCCAGACTGGCAAGCTTTTAAGCAACTGAAGAATCACTTTGTAAGACAAATCAGAAAGGCTAAATCTGATTACTATATAACCGCTCTGCGAACCCGCCAACATTTTTGAAAACTATCAAATTGTAATGAACACGAAGGGAGACAGAGAGCTGGTTTCAAGCGCAGGGCGCAGCAGGTGTTTATTTGTAAAGGACCACAGGGGGAGGCAGGTCCAGGGGCAGGCAGAAGGTCATACACAGGAGGAGGCAGGTAGCTGGGTCCAGGGGCAGGCAGAAGGTCATACACAGGAGGAGGCAGGTAGCTGGGTCCAGGGGCAGGCAGAAGGTCATACACAGGAGGAGGCAGGTAGCTGGGTCCAGGGGCAGGCAGAAGGTCATACACAGGGGGAGGTCGGTAGCTAGGTCCAGGGGCAGGCAGAAGGTCATACACAGGGGTGCAAAAGGGCAACAGTACAGGGAGGGAAAAGGCTAGTAACGTAGTCGGGGAGATTAGGCAATAGGTAGATAACAGGAAATCCAATAGGCTAAAGAACTGAACTAAATAGTGTGTGATCATGACATACAGGTGTATGAACAGGTGATTAGAATTCAGGTGATTGGGATCTGGAGAGTGAGCTGCGTTCAGGGGACCCTAGGTGTTTGAGAGTGTGGGCTGGAAAGTGAGCTGCGTTCGGGGGATCTACATGTTTGAGGGTGTGAGTTGGAAGTAGACGTTACATAAATCCCTGAAGGGTTCTACATCCTCCTCTCTGCCACACCAAATTAATTCAGACACTGGCCTCATTACGAGAAAAAAAATGCCATCATTGATGCATTTAATCACAATTTTATTTCACTAGGCTATCTCTTTGAAATAACTTTTAAGCCTATTCACAATGATATTGGGCTAGATGCTGATAGGGGAAACTTGCTGAATTATCAGAAATTATAGTCAAAGCTTTTCTTTTAGGCTATTGACAGAAAAATAAGTCCTGGATGCTTTGTTAGCAATAGACAACAAGAAATCCACAGGGGCCAACCAATTTGTTCCCGGTCTGCTTAAGTGTGCAGTGCCCATCATTGTTGGCTCAATAACCCACCGTTTGTATTTAACATTATCAGGAAATATTCCAAAAAGTATGGAAATCAGCTAATGGGGCTGCCACTCCATAAGGGCGAGGATTTGAATAAATATCGATCCATTTCAAGGCTTCCTTGTCAAGCAAGGATTTTTGAATCATTGTTAAAATGTACAATTTTGCTCTTTTTTTTTTATTCAGAGAAATGTATTTTGGGCATAGTACTATTACAGCAATCACTTTAGTTGTTAACAATCTTGTCAATGCTTTAGACGCTAAAATGAAATGTGCTGCTTTGTTTGTGGACCTGTCAAAAGCTTTTGAAACTGTTGATCATGATATTTTATTGAATAAGTTGTCCTCGATAGGCCTGAGCTCTGACACCTGTTCATGGTTTCATGATCATCTTAGTGACAGAACTCAGGCCATTTGTGATTGATGGGGTTAAGTCTGAATTTCTTGAAGTACATAAAGGTGTACCACAGGGGTCAATTTTGGGACCAGTTCTCTTCACTATTTATATAAACACCATTGGTCAAGCTGTAAACTTCATCTATATGCGAATGATAGTATTAGGGATGCTATTGCCCCGACTGTTGATCTGGCTGTGCAAAAACTATAGTCAGATTTTATAGCCATGCAGGAATCCCTTGCTGATTTTAAAACTTGTGCTTTATATTGGCAAAACGAAATACATGTTCTTTTCAAACTCTTGTAAGAATGTTTCAGATGAACTACATGGTCACTTATTAGGTGGTTCTCCAATCGAATGTGTTCCCACATAAAATACTTAGGTATTTTGATTGATATGGATTTTGACATTTAAAAAACATATAGCGGAGCTGGTTAAGAAGCTAAGTTAAATTAGCTTTTTCTACAGAAACAGATTGTGCCTTTCTTTAATCTGAAGGAAGCAGATTATTCAGTCAAACTTTTTGTTTTTGATTATGGTGATATTATTTGTCAAAGTTTTGGTACTCATTACTGTATCCTGTATCAAAAGGTTGGCTGGACTTCGCTAAAGACCCGTAGATCTCTACATTACTCCTTTTTGTTTACAAGGCCCTACGTCAACTTCCGTCTTATCTAACTTTGATGTTGAAGTATAGACACCTGACTAGCCTAACCCGTTCACAGAAATAGCTACCTCTAGAGGTTCCTAGGGTGTATTCCGAGCTAGGTAAATCTGCTTTTAGTTTTAATGCGGTATATTGTTGAAACAAAATTCTAAATACATTTAAGATTGATGTTCTGGTGCTGTTCGGGCAAGTTCAAATAAACTTTGGTTTAACAGTACATTACTGTAAAGAAGTGCTTTCTTTACAGCAATGTACTGTTAAACCAAAGTTTATTTTGTATTTACAGTAACATACTGTACCTTTTCTTACAGTAACTTAGAGTTAACTGGTTGCCAGTAAGTTACCGCAAAAACAAGTTACGTTTTTTACTATGTAATTTAATTCCACCACACAGAATACAGTATAGCCTAGTGGTTAGAGTGTTGGGCCAGTAACCGAAAGGTTGCTGGATTGAATCCCTGAGCTGACTAGCTGAAAATCTGTTCCCCGGGCGCCGTGGATGTCGATTAAGGAAGCCCCCGCACCCCTCTGATTCTCTAACATATTTTGAGGCGTGCCTTGTAAGAGGCTACATTTGTTGCACCCGTGAATGAGAATTTAACTGATATGTGATAGTAGTGCTCCAACAATTAAATGTGTAAAGGGGACAGATCGGAGTGGCAGCAAGACTGACTGACTGTATTAATAGACATATGACATATTTTGGGATTATTTTGATTGATTGGCTGCTTGATTGCTTTTGTTTTTGTTTTATTGGATGACTATTTGGTTTGCCTAATTTCAATTGATTGATTACTTATTGTTTGAATTGTTTATTATTTGGAATGTTTAATTATGGATAGAATTTTTAATTGTTGACCATTTTCAACTGTAATGACTTTAGGAAAAAACAAATGAATTGACCTTTAAATGGTTGAGTACTTGCCATTACCTTGGTCTGTTTGGCACAGTAGTCACTGTATACAGTGCATTCGGAAAGTATTCAGACCTCTTCATTTTTTCACATTTTGTTACGTTACAGCCTTATTAAAACATTTATTAAATTGTCTTTTCCCTCAAACTACACAAAATACCCCATAATGACAAAGCAAAAACAGGTTTTAGACGTTTTTGCTAATTTATATATTAAAAAACAAAAACAAAAAAAAACATTTATAAGTAGACCCTTTACTCAGTACTTTGTTGAAGCACCTTTGGCAGCGATTACAGCCTCAAGTCTTCTTGGGTATGAAGCTACAATCTTAGCACACCTGTATTTGGGGAGTTTCTCCCATTCTTCTCTGCAGATCCTCTCAAGCTCTGTCAGGTTGGATTGGGATCGTCGCTGATCAGGTCTCTCCAGAGATATTAGATCGAGTTCAAGTACAGGCTCTGGCTGGGCCACTGAAGGACATTGAGACTTGTCCCAAAGCCACTCCCACGTTGTCTTGGATGTGTGCTTAGGGTTGTTGTCCTGTTGGAAGGTGAACTTTCGCCCCAGTCTGAGGCCCTGAGTGCTCTGGAAATAGGGTTTTCATCAAGGATCTCTTTGTACATTGCTCCGTTCATCTTTCCCTCAATCCTGACAAGTCTCCTAGTCCCTGCCGCTGAAAAACATCCCCACAGCATTATATTGCCACCACCATGCTTCACAGTAGGGACGGTGCCTGGTTTCCTCCAGACGTGACACCTGACATCCAGGTCAAACAGTTGAATCTTTGTTTCATATATATATATATATATTTTTTTTTTGAATTTTTAGCCCTTTTTCTCCCCAATTTCGTGGTATCCAATTGTTGTAGTAGCTACTATCTTGTCTCATCGCTACAACTCCCGTACGGGCTCGGGAGAGACGACAGCTGAAAGTCATGCGTCCTCCGATACACAACCCAACCAGCCGCACTGCTTCTTAACACAGCGCACATCCAACCCGGAAACCAGCCGCACCAATGTGTCGGAGGCTACACCGTGCACCTGGCAACCTTGGTTAGCGCGCACTGCGCCCGGCCCGCCACAGGAGTCGCTGGGTTTTTACTTTAGTTTATTTAGTAAATATTTTATTAACTCTATTTCTTGAACTGCATTGTTGGTTAAGGGCTCGTAAAAAAGTTTTTCACAGTAAGGTCTACCTACACCTGTTGTATTCGGCACATGTGACAAATAAAATTGGATTTGATTTGATTATTAGTCAAGGACTGAAATACATGCTGTACATTTAAAATGTCAAACATAGCCTACATATCAGTATGTACACACAATATCTAGGTCTAATATATAATTCAGTGCAAATTACAATACAATATATATAAAATGGCTGTGTGTCTTCACAGTCCCCTTTGTGCAGTAAGGTGTTCTTTTATCTGTATTTTAAATCTGGTTTTATTGCTAGCTTGAGTTTACCTGGGGTGGCAGAGAGTTCCATGTAACTACACATGACCACACAGCTGGGCAGTAGTCCAGGTGTAACTACACATGACCACACAGCTGGGCAGTAGTCCAGGTGCAACTACACATGACCACACAGCTGGGCAGTAGTCCAGGTGCAACTACACATGACCACACAGCTGGGCAGTAGTCCAGGTGCAACTACACATGACCACACAGCTGGGCAGTAGTCCAGGTGCAACTACACATGACCACACAGCTGGGAAGTAGTCCAGGTGCAACTACACATGACCACACAGCTGGGCAGTAGTCCAGGTGCAACTACACATGACCACACAGCTGGGCAGTAGTCCAGGTGCAACAACACATGACCACACAGCTGGGCAGTAGTCCAGGTGCAACTACACATGACCACACAGCTGGGCAGTAGTCCAGGTGCAACAAAACTAGGGCCTTTAGGACCTGTCTGGTCAACTGAGGTGTCAAGAAGGCAGAGCAACACCCTATCATGGACAGACCTCTTCCCATTTTTGCAACCATTGAGTCTATATGTATAATGCCTGTATTGTTTAATACAGTACTGTTTTTCTTACTGTAAATGTTTTTACAGCATCACTGCTGTCAAGTAAAATCACATTATTTAGCTGTAAATTTACAGGGGAATGTTTTACAGTGTAGCTTCCCCAACACTGGGTTTGGTTTACTTCCCTAGCACTACACAGCTGATTCAAATAACCAACTCATCATCAAGCAAAATGTGCACCCAGGTGGGGCCCCAGGACCATGTTTGGGGAAACCCTGCTTTACAGGACTGCTCTGAATGCTGCTCTCATTAGAGAATGGGTCAAATAAGTCATTACAACAGAAACACACAGCCAGGCTATAAGAATGGGAGGATAGTGGATGAAGGGAAGAGGGGAAGGGAGGATGAGAGGGGGTTGAAGCTTTCCTCTCCCTGCTAGTTAACCAGTGACAATCTAAATAGCCGCCTGCACAGGAACTCTATATAAATCACTATGGAACAGATGCAGAAGTCCTATCTTCATTAAATGCACAATGAACAGCACCATGATACAAGACCAGGGACGATCATTTTCAGGGGAAACTGTCGTCAGCAGGTTACTTGGGTTCATTAAAATAATAATTTCTCAATTTCAAGACAATTAGAGTCATTTCAGTAGGCTAAAACATAATGCTGTGAATGGAAGGAGAATGGAAGGAAATGGTTCCAAGGCCACCTGCAGCAGCAAGCCATTCATTTGGATTCCCGCACATTCAATGTATTTGTTCCGTTGCAAAAATTCACACCTCACGGAAAGTGAAATTATTTATAATTTGCAATATTATAACGACCGATGGTGAATAAACTCGCAGCATTTCCTCACCTGTGTTCTCAACGGCGATAAAGCTGTCAGTTGTTGGTTGGTTTTCTGAATGGTGTCCTCCTGCTCATGTACCGGTGTTTCGTTCCCTGGTCGGTGTTTGAGCGGGGCGGAGGAGGTGATATATATCATATAGATCTACTCTACACCGCGACCCTCTTTGGTTACTGACGCCCTCACGCCATCGAAGAATACGCAATTGGGAGCCCGCACGCGCACGGGTGGTCCTCCAACATTTAATATCGTGCACCAGCAGCGCTCAATAGCCTGGGAATTGACATATAGGCATGAATTTTTATTCTCACACTTTTTGCTATGTAAAAATTATAAGAAAATTGATCAAAGTTCATTCGAGTTGCCAATTCGTTAATTCTCCTGCCCCCACAAAAAAAAACGTAAATATGAAAAAGTTGCTTTTCAGCCCGGGCCTAATATTCTAAGAGTTGATTCGGGGTGGGCTGGGCCGGATTTATGATTTGCTCAACATTGTAACCTACGTTTGAGACCAACGGGTGGCGGTGGCTGTGTGAGAAGCGTGCCAGTATCTCTCACATAACTAGAATTAGATTAACTTCATATGATATCTCCCTCTCTGCTCTGATAGACATGAGCCTGCAACTCTCCAGCGTTGCACTATATGTATTTCCTTATAGAATCGCGCGAAGGGATCTGAAGGAACTGCAGCACCCCTAATGAATGTATATGCCAAAGTTATATAATTACCACTGTCTGTTCAGAATCAAATGAAATAATTCAGAATAGCCTACTACACCATGGGAAGGCCTATAATTAAGCCACAGAGGATCTATAGCTTCTTTTTTTTTTTTATAGAATAGCTGTGGATTGTAGCCAAATAACAAGGAATAGCCTACAGTCGGGAACGCGAGGCAAATCTTTTGGCGAAAAAACAGCATGCAGACAAAACAGGCCTTTAGCCATTTGTCAAATACAATCGAAGGAAAACACAGGTCGGAAAGCAAATGGCTCCTGCTGAAAAGAGAAGACTCAATGCTGTAGGTTACCAAAATATTAGATCAACTTCCAAATATAGTGTTATAAAGTAAAACAAGAGAGATAGGCTTGTTGTACGAGCGCATCCGCCATCACCAGCAAGTGAGCTGCGCATCGTTGGGTGAGTCAGTGAAAGTGAAAAGCATTTTTAGGACTATAATTTCTCGTCATATTGTAGCCAACAATATGTCTCCACACCTAGGACTAGGCTATTGATGCATTCAAGACCAGGTCGTTTTATTGATCTCAGTTTGTCAATATCAAAGTAGCCTGACATTTCGATCATTTATTTGTGCGGTATTAAAAAGGATTCTGCGCTCACTTTTTTGTTCTGGACCCTCCCGATTTAGAAATGATTAAGCACTGGCTATAAGTAGGTAGCCTATCTGCGTGGAATCTGTTTGAAGCTAGCCACAATAACGATGATTTCTGTTTTGCTTCAGAATAAAAGTATCTCATCATGCCATATTTGGACTAGATAATGCTAAACAAGGTCGGGATGTTATATAAATTCAACAAAATACAAATGAGTTAATTGCAGTTGAAATCTCACTGTGAATATATTAGACTTTAGTATTGCATGGGGGCCATACTTAGAGTGCAATCGGAAATGGTTCAGACCCCTTCATCTTTTCCACATTTTGTTACATTACAGCTTTATTATAAAATATATCTTTTTTATCTCATCAATATACACATAATACCACATAATGACAAAGCGCAAACAGGTTTTTAGAAATGTTTGCAAATGTATGAAAAACAACAGAAATACCTTATTTACATAAGGATTCAGACCCTTTGCTATGAGACTCGAAATTGAGCTCAGGTGCATCCTGTTTCCATTGATGATCCTTGAAATGTTTCTACAACTTGATTGGGGTCCACCTGTGGTAAATTCAATTGATTGGACATGATTTGGAAAGGCACACACACCTGTCTGTATAAGGTCCCACAGTTAACAGTGCATGTCAGAGAAAAAAACCAAGCCACGAATTGTCTGTAGAGTTCCGTGACAGGATTGTTTCGAGGCACAGATCTGGGGAAGGGTACCTACACATTTCTGCAGCATTGAAGGTCCCCAAGAGCACAGTATCCTCCATCATTTTTAAATGGAAGAAATTTCTAACCACCAAGATTCGTCCTAGAGCTGACTGCCTGGCCAAACTGAGCAATCGGGGAAGGAGGGCCTTGGTCAGGGAGGTGACCAAGAATCGTCTGTGGAGATGGGA
>NC_092149.1:68208398-68258398 GCF_045791955.1 Oncorhynchus clarkii lewisi
CTGTGCCTTGACACAATCCTGTCTCGGAGCTCTGCAGACAATTCCTTTGACCTCATGGCTTGGTTTTTAGCTCTGACATGCACTGTCAACTGTGGGACCTTAAATAGACAGGTGTGTGCCTTTCCACATCATGGCCAATCAATTGGATTTACCACAGGTGGACTCCAATCAAGTTGTAGAAACATCTTAAGGATGATCAATGGAAACAGGTTACACCTGAGCTCAATAAGGAGTCTCATAGCAAAGGGTCTGAATACTTATGTAAATAAGGTATTTCTGTTTTTTAAATTGGAAAAAAATGGGCGGAAATTCCTAAAACCTGTTTCCGCTTTGTCATTATGTGGTATTGTGAGTTAGTGATGATAAAAAAAACATTTAAGCAATTTTAGAATAACGTAACAAAATGTGGAAAAAGTCACCTCCCGGGTGGCGCAGTGGTCTAGAGCACTGTGCCACCAGAGACTCTGGGTTCAAGCCCAGGCTCTGTCGCGACCGGGAGGTCCATGGAGCGACGCACAATTGGCCTAGCGTCGTCCGGGTTAGGGGACGTTTGGCCGGTAGGGATATCATTGTCCTGTGGTGGGCCGGGCGCAGTGCGTGCTAACCAGGTCACCAGGTGCACGTTGTTTTCTCCGAAACATTGGTGCGGCTGGCTTCCGGGTTGGATGCACGCTGTGTTAAGAAGCAGTGCGGCTTGGCTGGCTTGTGTATCGGAGGACGCATGGCTTTCAACCTTCGTCTCTCTTGAGCCCATACGGGAGTTGTAGCGATGAGACAAGATAGATACTAACAAATGGATACCACAAAATTGGGGAGAAAAGGGGGTAAAATTCAACAACAAAAAAATGTGGTACAAGTCAAGGGGTCTGAATACTTTCCCGAATGCACTGTATGCTGTGGACGGGACCGCATTCCAGTTGTGCCTCTGGTCTCTTATAAATTAATTAAAGGATGATGAGGACTTGCTGAGCATCACTACACTATTTGAAAAAAAGGGTTCTTCAGGTGTCCCTATAGGAGCACACTTTTTGGTTCCAAGTCAAATCATGTAGAACCCTTTGTGTTCTAGTGTGTGCTTGTGTGTGTTCGTATGTTTGTGCTTTCCTGGGTGTGTGCATGTGTATCCAGCCAACTACCTAGGTAATGATGGCAATCTGCATGGTGATGATTAGTGCCACCCGGGGGCTGTTCTCCCCTCAGCAGCCTTCTGTGGAATTAAACTGCCACCACATTCCATCCCTTTCATACTTGTCAGTTAGTCTGTGGCTGTTAGAGCAGCATGGTGGTTAAAGTAACCAGATCTACATCACTAACTAATCAGATCAAACAGGGCCTCATTTCAAATAAATAATAAAGATGTTCTGTGATGAGTAACCTCGTCCCCAGGCTCAATTAACAGAGAGCCGTCTGGGGATGAAATTATGTGATGGGGGTGTATAAAGTGGGGGAAGGTGGGGTGAAAAAAGAAAACATTGTGGCATTCCAAAAATAACATTTAATAAAGTAGTAGTTATGTAATAAACAGTTTTAGTACATTCTCAAAGAACCCACACAATAGCCCATTGATTCTGTTTTTTATTGTCAGATACTGTACACTGGATAGGCGCAGTGAAATGTGTTGTTTTACAGGATCAGCCATAGTGGTACTGGAGAAAATGAGGGTAATGTGACTAGCTCTAGGTGTTCGTGGCACTCTAATCAGATGAGTCCTCATACGACCCAAGTGTCTTCTTATCTTTTGTCAGAAGTAACCCTGAAAGTTGAGAAAATATACCTCTCCTTTGGAGTAAAGAACAGAAAACGTCCTGTGTTTAAATATCGTACGATACCTCACCTTAACTGCACTATACCATTGTGAATAAGGTGGTAATAGTAATATTGTTTTGAACATGATGAAATATTCATAGATGGAGACACACTGTCACCAAGCAAACCCTCCCCAGTCGGTCTCAGTGGCCATGGGAGCCATGGGGGTATGTTTTCTTATAACCCTGTGAGACCCACGGTAGGAAAAACGCAACGTTTCCCACTGTATATTACATTGCGTACAGGTCCTAAACTAAAAAACAATGTCAAACACTACATACTCCTTAGACCCACATGTATCTCTTAGTAGTATTTGTTGTGTGTCAATAGGATTCTTGTGGCATCAGTAGCTTCTGAAACACAAGGGACCTGTCCCCTAGTCCCCTACAAAAGCGTATGTTGTACGCCATACATGACTTGAGATGTAATTTCCTGTCTTCCCCAAGATGAAATGATTATGTAGAGAAAAATGAATAGAGGAAAGAACATTGTGAGCCAGAGCTTGAGGTAGTTTTTCAAGAATTGCAAAAAAAGCCAGTAGGGACAGCCAAATAAAAACAAAACAAATCAAATACAGTTAATTATAATTGAAATAATGTGTCTGTAAACAATTTTTGGAAAAAATGTATTGTGTCATGCACAAAGTAGATGTCCTAACCGCCTTGTAGTTAACAAGAAACTTGTTGAGTGGTTGAAAAACAAGTTTTAATGACTCCAACCTAAGTGTATGTAAACTTCCGACTTCAACTGTACATATGATATGGGTGATGCAATATTTACAAACACTTAAAGTGACTAAGATACCGTAGAATAGTATAGAGTACAGTTTACACATATGAGATGAGTAATGCAAAGATACGGGGACATTATTAAAGTGACTAAGATACCGTAGAATAGTATAGAGTACAGTTTACACATATGAGATGAGTAATGCAAGATACGGGGACATTATTAAAGTGACTAAGATACCGTAGAATAGTATAGAGTACAGTTTACACATATGAGATGAGTAATGCAAAGATACGGGGACATTATTAAAGTGGCTAGTGATCCATTTCTAAAAGTGGCCAGTGATTCCTAGTCTATGTCTATAGGCAGCCACCTCTGATGTGCTAGTGATGGCTATTTAGCAGTCTGATGGCCTTGAGATAGAAGCTGTTTTTCAAATATTACTAAATGTAAGTTAGATGTTCCCATGTCATAGAAAATAGTTATTCCTTTCAAGAATATACGTTTTTGATAGCAAAATACTAATATTTGGATCAGTCAAGTTGATCAATTTAGCTATTTCAGACAAAATATAACTTCATTTCAGATTCACAGTTGTCAAAAATGTTCCATCACGTCAATGCTTTTCATCCATTTTGATATGATTTCTATAGAATTTCAGTTTTCTTACTACAAAATGTTTCTACAATCAAAGCCCAATGTGGCATTTTTGCAACAATTCCAGAATATTTTTCTACAAACTTAAAAATATATTTATTTTATTGTCATAATTAGAGGCCTATTACAAGTATTTCTGAAGGGTAATTAAACAAATACTAATTTGGATCTATGCTTGGGTCTCAACAGGAATGACCCTTAAGAGGGCAAACTCATGGGACTGATCTGGACTCATCTGAACCTGTATAAGCAGAGGTAGAGCCTAATAGTGATGTTTACTGATAATTAAATATCCATAAATGTTTTTAAACTGCAGAAGTCTTGGTGACGTTGTAAAGGTGTGTTGATGTCTCAGCGGTTGAGGACACATTATCATGACACAGAGAGAGAGACACACAATAATATTATGATTTAAATAGACACTACCTCTGCAATCCGCGCTGCAGTAGCTAAATAGGATAATAGCTTGGCTCAGTTTACGCTCCAAAACACACACACACACGTGGCAGTGCGCAGGAACACCCAGACCCACCCATTTCTGTCAAAGGGGAAATGAGTCAGAGAGAAGGCCAACGCCAGTGAACCCAGCCAGACTCAGACCCGGGCAACAAGGACATACCAACATGGACCAGACAGAGCCAGATGATGGGGTTGAACGATAATGAGGAAGAAGTTGCACAAAGAAGCTGCACAATGTGACAGAATCTTTCACCAGCAACTCATTACATTGATTTGCTGGATACAGTGTTTCATTGTTAGCAAAGCCACATGAATTTGAAGCCTTAAGTCAGGTGTGTGTGTGTGTGTGTGTGTGTGTGTGTGTGTGTGTGTGTGTGTGTGTGTGTGTGTGTGTGTGTGTGTGTGTTTGTGTGTGTGTGAGAGAGACTGTGGTGGGTGTGTTTATGTTGTTTACTAACATCCTTGAAGTTCCAGCCAAACTCCCATCTGCATTTGGCTTAGATTCTCATCGTAACAAATTAATTAAATGATTTATTGCTGCCTTTCATTGAATTACCTGAGGTGAACCATTTTGTCAAACATTTGCAAGGGGTACATTCAAGAGGCACAAAATGGCACAAATCGTTGTGAAACAAAGGAGTTTACCAGAGTTCAGTTGCTGCAGCAGTAGACTACTTCTCCTATCCTGTCTTCTCCTATGCTCTGCTCTCCTTGCCGCCTCGTCATCTCTCCTTACCTCTCCCCTCCCTCCCTGGACAGAGCAGACCAGCAGCAGAAGCAGATGTGGAGGCTGGTAACAGGATAATGACTCAGATATTCTGCTACTGGAGTGAAATAATTGCTAGTAGGTTTATCCCTGGAGGGGGGGGGGGGGGCATAGCACCTGGTCACTTCCTATTCCCGTTTTCCTCACAGGGCCACTGTCTCCACCAGCTAGTGGTGTTCCATGATAGAGGGGAATGGAATCTCATCCTCACGTCTGACTACACTAACATCACTCTGTGGATGGTAACAATGGAACCTCACCCTCACGTCTGACTACACTAACATCACTCTGTGGATGGTAAGAATGGAACCTCACCCTCACGTCTGACTACACTAACATCACTCTGTGGATGGTAAGAATGGGTTTTTTCTTTATTTCGACTATTTTCAACATTTTAGAATAATAGTGAAGACATCAAAGCTATGAAATAACACAAATGAATCAAAATATATTTTATATTTTACATTCTTCAAAGTAGCCACCCTTTGCCTTCATGACAGCTTTGCACACTCTTGGCATTCTCACATCCAGCTTCTCCCGGAATGCTATTCCAACAGTCTTGAAGGAGTTCCCACATCAGCTAAGCACTTGTTGGCTGCTTTTCCTGCACTCTGCGGTCCAACTCATCCCAAACTATATCAATTGGGTTGAGGTCGGGTGATTGTGGAGGCCAGGTCATCTGATGCAGCACTCCGTCACTCTCCTTCATGGTCAAATAGCCCTTACATAGCCTGGAGGTGTGTTGGGTCATTGTCCTGTTGAAGAACAAATTATAGTCCCACTAAGCGCAAACCAGATGGGATTGCGTATCGCTGCAGAATGCTGTGGTAGCCATGCTGGTTGAGTGTGCCTTGAGTTCTAAATAAATCACTCACAGTTTCCCCAGCAAAGCACCCCCACACTATCACACCTCCTCCTCATGGGTGATCTCGGAGAACAGCCGATCACCTACTCTGTGTCTCACAAAGACACTGCAAATTTGGACTCATCAGACCAAAGGACAGATTTCCACCAGTCTAATGTCCATTGCTCGTGTTTCTTGGCCCAAGCAAGTCTCTTCTTATTATTGGTGTCCTTTAGTAGTGAATTATTTGCAGCAATATGACCATGAAGGCCTGATTCACGCAGTCTCCTCTGAACAGTTGGTGTTGATATGTGTCTGTTATGTGTCTGTTACTTGAACTCAATTTCTGAGGCTCGTAACTCTAATGAACTTATCCTCTGGGTCTTCCTTTCCTGTGGTGGTTCTCGTGAGAGCCAGTTTCAGCATAGCTCTTGATGTTTTTTTCGACTGCACTTGAAGAAACATTAAAAGTTTCCGGATTGACTGACCTTCATGTCTTAAAGTCATGGTGGACTGTCGTTTCTCTTTGCTTATTTGAGCTGTTCTTGCCATAATATGGACTGGGTCTTTTACCAAATAGGGCTATCTTCTGTATACCTCATGTACCTTGTCACAACACAACTGATTGGCTCAAACGCATTAAGAAGGAAATAAATTCCACAAATGAACTTTTAACAAGGCACACCTGTTAACTGAAATGCATTCCAGGTGACTACCTCATGAAGCTGGTTGAGAGAATGCCAAGAGTGTGCAAAGCTGTCATCAAGGCAAAGGGTGGCTACTATGAAGAATCTCAAATATAAAATATATTTTGATTTGTTTAACACTTTTTTGGTTACTGCATAATTCCATGTGTGTTATTTCATAGTTTTGATATCTTTCTACATATCAATGTAGAACATAGTAAAAATAAAGAAAAACCCTTGAATGAGCAGGTGTGTCCAAATTTTTGACTGGTACGGAATGAATGACAAATGTAGATATTTAAGACTTGTAGAGTTCAACACGTTTACAGAGACTGGCTGGAAGAAGAGCTAGATACAGAGCCATTACAGGAGCTAAAACAGGCAGACAGACAGACACTGGAGAATCTAAAGCGATGAAGTCAGACTGATATTTTAGAAAATAAACACCATAGATTTTCTGTCCACTCCCAAGGAGGGCCACAGCTGGGCTGTGATCTGACCTCTATCAGTGGACAGAGATACCGTGTGCATGTGTGTGGCTGGAATGTTCTCTACCACCCACAGAGACGAGCACAGGGCCAATAGTTGTGTTTGTGACTACTAGGCCAATAGTTGATATGAATCATGTTTGATGGTCAGCAGGCAGTCTGGATGTGACATGGGGATGACATGGGGATTATTAAATTCTCCCCTTATCTCCCTTCCCCTCCCCTCTCCTATACTTAATCTGTGTTAGTCATTAGTGTGGCGTTAGCAGGAAGTCTAGTGGAGCCAGGAAACTCTTGGGTGATGTTATACACTTAACATCTCGGCAGTTACAGGCATCTGTAAGGGACTGGCCGGGTTATTATAGTGCTACATACTGCTACTGCTACTGTCAGTCCATGGAAAATAAAGCTCAAAAAGCCTTCTTCTACTGGTTACATCAGTCCATGGAAAATAAAGCTCAAAAAGCCTTCTTCTACTGGTTACATCAGTCCATGGAAAATAAAGCTCAAAAAGCCTTCTTCTACTGATTACTGTAGTCCATGGAAAATAAAGCTCAAAAAGCCTTCTTCTACTGGTTACATCAGTCCATGGAAAATAAAGCTCAAAAAGCCTTCTTCTACTGGTTACATCAGTCCATGGAAAATAAAGCTCAAAAAGCCTTCTTCTACTGATTACGGCAGTCCATGGAAAATAAAGCTCAAAAAGCCTTCTTCTACTGATTACGTCAGCCCATGGAAAATAAAGCTCAAAAAGCCTTCTTCTACTGATTACGTCAGTCCATGGAAAATAAAGCTCAAAAAGCCTTCTTCTACTGATTACATCAGTAAAAGCAAAACAAAGTTCAAAAAGATTTATGAACAGTGGAATTCAGCTCAAACAGGGTGGATGCATGTTAATGAACTGGATTAGCAGTGGCTATAACCAGAGAGGAAGAGGCGAAGCAAGAGGGTTTACTCCACCCAAAATCTGTCCATGAAAATAGAACCACGAAGTGGAGAATTTTTGTATGGAGGTCAATGAGAGTGTCGAATTTGGTCAACAAAAATGTAATTGCTCATTTTCTACCTGAGGCTTATTTGATCGAATAGAAGTTTCCTAATGGTTAAGCTGTTTCGAATGCACTGATATACGTAGGTTTTAACACTGTTTCCCATGCTTGTTCAATGAGCCATAAACAATTAATGAACATGCACCTGTGGAACGGTCGTTAAGACACTAACAGCTTACAGACGGTAGGCAATTAAGGTCACAGTTCTGAAAACTTAGGACACTAAATACGCCTTTCTACTGACTCTGAAAAACACAAAAAAAATGCCCAGGGTCCCTGATCATCTGTGTGAACGTTCCTTAGGCATGCTGCAAGGAGGGATGAGGTCTGCAGATCTGGCCAGGGCAATAAATTGCAATGTCCCCATTGTGAGACGCCTAAGACAGTGCTACAGGGAGGCAGGACGGACAGCTGATCGTCCTCACAGTGGCAGACCACGTGTAACAACACTTGCACAGGATCGGTACATCCGAACATCACAGCTGCAGGACAGGTACAGGACAGCAACAACAACTGCCCGAGTTACACCGACTCGAAACGAATTAAGAAGGAAAGAAATTCCACAAATGATCTTTTAACAAGGCACACCAGTTAATTGAAATGCATTCCAGATGACTAACTCATGAAGCTGGTTGAGAGAATGCCAAGTATGGGCAAAGCTGTCATCAAGGCAAAGGGTGGCTACTTTGAAGAATCTCAAATATAAAATATAGTTTGATTTGTTTAACACTTTTCTGGTTACTACATAATTCCATATGTGTTATTTCATAGTGTTGATATCTTCACTATAATTCTACAATGTAGAAAATAGTCAAATAACGAAAAACCTTTCAATTAGTAGGTGTGTCCAAACTTTTGACTGGTACCATAGTATACTGTATATAGATATATGATTTTTAATGCTATAAAGTGAACAAAATAATTTATTTTATTGTATAGATCAATAAAACAAAGAAGGCTATACAATACATATTTTCTTTACCAGTATAATGTGTGACCCTCAGTTTTATGTAATTAATATTACCGCCTTGAAAATCACTCATTACAAAGATATACAACGACCTTGAGCATTCTGTCCAGTGGTGAATTGTTATCGGGGGAGAGGTTTAAAGTCAAATTATTTGCTTATCACACGTTTAAGTATGTCATAATATGAGGATTACATTTATAAATTGGTGTGTCTAAATCAAAAATGTCACTTGGTGTTAAACTAAAATAATACTGTTAACAAAATGATTAATCATATCACTTTAGTAAATTATTTTGAAAGGATAGATGACCTTAGATTTGAGCATTTGTGGCCATTTCATTGGTGTTACCATCATTGATGTTACTACTCCTACTGGTGGCAGAACGTTATCATAATGGTAAACATTATTTAAAGAAATTCATCTACCATATTAGTTGATTTAGAATGGGAAAATGGACCCAAATAGCCTACGTTTAAATAAATACAAATAAAAAGAAATCCGAAAAATTCAAGTTCGCAGTCGGCTCTGCTGACGGTGTGTTTGCGAGATGCTGGATACTAACCAGAGCCCTTCAACGTTACTGCAGTGCAATAGAAGTCTCTGCCGGCAGCTAGCCACATGACTGACTTGCATATCTATAAGCGACTATTTACCAGTTGTGCACTCATTCTTCGAGTCTTTTTTTTCCAAGTCCCTGCGACACCTGCCGTGTCTACAGACATCCCTGAAACAAACAAAAAAGACTCTCGAAGAATGAGTGCACAACTGGTAAATAGAGACTTATATTGCACTGCAGTAACGCTGAAGGGCTCTGGTTAGTATTACTTAGCCAGCTAGAAGGATGAGGTAAGAAGCTACCTCAACAGGAGCAAAAAATACGCAACAAAGTTCTCATAATAACTTTGCTTTGCAAATTGTAGGCTACTGAGACAGACGATGTGGCGCTCAGTGGTAAGGCCAAGGCAGGCTGCAATGCATGCATGAGGAAGCAAACAGAGAGAGAGGTTAGTACAGGGGTTCCCAAAGTTGGGGTCAGGGCCCCATGTGGGGTCCCCTGAGGAAACAAGTTAGGAACAACAACAACAAAATGTTTCAATATGAACATCTTCACATGGTTTATCTTCCTATATTCCTAGTCATACATTTAATGCAATCAAAATGCAAACAATACAATACGTTTCCATTTTGTCGCTGATGCTACCTGTCATTGTGAATCATTTATAATATTTCCTCCTTCCAGGGGTATAACATTACAATTGTATAGTTAATAGGCTATTTGCTTGACTGATTGACTGAGGTGAATGAACCTACAGCAACCAAGGTGATAATGGCCAGGGTCATTTTTGCTGTTCTCCAAATAGCATTTTAAAGTTTTTTCATTGTATAGAAATACAGTAAATGAGCTTCAAAATTTTCCTTTCGGACCTCACTGAAACTCTAACCATGGTTACGGCCCTGTCACGTGTGAGTCGTGACTCATGAATGGACAGATAGATGGTAAAATCGAAAGAATCTTCAATCCCATATTGTCTTTAAGACACTCCTCCTCACCTACAAAGCCTTTCACAACCTGGCACCCACCTATACCTCTATGACCTTCTCCCAACCTATACCCCCTCCTTCCGCTCCTCCTTTGCTGGACTACTTGTCACCCCCCCTCTTCCCATTCTGCCATGTGTGCCTGGGCCTTCAGCTTTCCCCATAGGAGAACCATTTTAAAGAACCCTTTTGGGTTCCAGGTAGAACCTTCTGTGGAAAGGGTTCTACATGGAACCCAAAACAGTTCTACCTGGAACCAAAAAGGGTTCTCCTATGGGGAAAGCCGAAGAACCACTTTGGAACCCTTTTTTCTAAAAGTGTAGCATACTATACTACATACTGAATTGTCCCTTGATCATGTTTAGTACTTACTATAGAATGTTGTAGTATACTGTAGAATACTATAGTAAATACTACAGTATTATATAAAAAACAGTAGTAACAACTATAGGAAATTTCAGCAAAAACACTGTAGTCCACATAAACAAGATTTTTTCAACTATAGTAAATTCTACAGTATTTAATTTGCATATACCTTGCCCATTCCCCTCCATATCCCAATTTGTGCCACCCGTAAGTGAGAAACCTACATGCCAAGAATAGACCATATATTATGTTCCTTACCAGTTATAGAAAAGATCAGAAGCTCTGAACACTCCATTCAGAACCCAGTCCTACCTACCTACAGGTTTTGGAACCATAGTTCTATTTGTATTTCTCCAGTAGGTTTCCTCAAGGAGAAAGACCCTGACTTCTATGTCAAAGAAAATGTAATAAAAACACATGAGTAAATACTACAGTAATGTCCCAAAAACACTACACTAAATACTACTGTCTGCAAAAACACTACAGTAAATACTACAGTATACAAAAAAAAGTTTTTTCCTGCAGTATTTATATAGTAAACTGTGAATACTACAGTATTCACTGTAGTGTTCTTGTGGACTTCGTAAAAACACTGCAGTAAATACTACAGAAAAGTCTGCAAAAACACTACTGTGAATACTATAGTGTACACAATAGCAAACACTATAGTATTTTTTCATGTGGGTATAGCCTAGCAACTATGATTGACTCTGTCCCCCCTTTCTGTGCCTTCCCATTTTCCTATGCATCCCGATGTGTCTCCCCAACCTTAACCCTTACCCTAAATCGGGTCTGTATCTTATTCCCAACCCTACCCCCTAAACCTAAACCCTTACCCTTAAACAGATATGTATCCTATTCCCAACCCTTAATGTACGATGTCCTTGAGTGTCTTGAAAGGCATCTGCAAAATAAAATGTATTATGATTATTTTATTATTATTAAGGATGGATCAGTGCAGTTTTGGAGGCTGTTTCACGTCCCTGATCAGAAACTCTCCTCTCTGCCCACCACCCCATTAGTCTCGTAAACCTGACCCTAGGCAAAAATATCATTAATACATTGTCCTCCTGGTCTCTGTCTAAAAGAACCAGCCTGTTCAAATGAGCCCAGCCCAGGCCAACAGTATCAGCACTGGACAGCACATTTAAAAGAGCTGATCACAGCCCTGTCCCTAATTATCATCCCCAGCCAGACCAGTATAAAGACCCAGTCCTTACATCCTCGGTCCCTGGTCTGAATCAAAAAGCTGTCACCTGTCCTGTAATTAGTTTGCTGTGCATGTTGACTTGCCAGGTTTCCTCCAGACGTGATGCTTGGCATTCAGGCCACAGTGTTCAATCTTGGTTTCATCAGACCAGAGAATCTTGTTTCTCATGGTCTGAGAGCCTTTAGGTGCCTTTTTAGCCAACTTCAAGCGGTCTGTCATGTGCCTTTTAATGAGGAGTGGCTTCTGTCTGGCCACTCTAACATAAAGGCCTGATTGGTAGAGTGCTGGAGAGATGGTTGTCCTTCTGGAAGGTTCTCCCTTCTCCACAGAAGAACACTGGAGCTCTGTCAGAGTGACCATCAGGTTCTTGGTCACCTCCCTGACCAAGGCTCTTCTCCCCCGATTGCACAGTTTGGCTGCGAGGCCAGCTCTAGGAGTCTTGGTGGTTCCCAAACTTCTTCGATTTAAGAATGATGGAGGCCACTGTGTTCTTGGGGACCTTCAATGCTGCACAAATTTTTGGTACCCTTCCCCAGATCTGTGCCTCAACAGGGAAACAGGATGCACCTGAGCACAATTGTGAATCTCTTAGCAAAGGGTCTGAATAGTTACAGTTATAGTCAGAGGTTTACATACACTTAAGTTTGAATTAAGTCATTTTCCACAAATTTCTTGTAAACAAACTATAGTTTTGGCAAGTCGGTTAGGACATCTACTTTGTGCATGACACAAGTAATTTTTCCAACAATTGTTTACAGACAGATTATTTCACTCAATTCACTGTATCACAATTCCAGTGGGTCTACATACACTAAGTTGACTGTGCCATAAAAACGGCTTGGCCATTCCAGAAAATGATGTCATAGATTTAGAAGCTTCTGATAGGCTAATCAAAAGAAATCAGCCAAGACCTCCACAAGTCTGGTTCATCCTTGGGAGCAATGTTCATCTGTACAAACAATAGAACGCAAGTATCAGGAAGGAGACGCGTTCTGTCTCCTAGAGATGAACGTACTTTGGTGCAAAAAGTGCAAGTCAATTCCAGAACAACAGCAAAGGACCTTGTGAAGATGCTGGAGGAAACAGGTACAAAAGTGTCTATATCCACAGTAAAACGCGTCCTATATCGTCATAACCTGAAAGGCCGCTCAGCAAGGAAGAAGCCACTGCTCCAAAACCGCCATAAAAAAACAGACTACCGTTTGCAACTGCACATGGGGACAAAGATCGTACTTTTTTGGACAAATGTCCTCTGGTCTAATGAAACAAATATTGAACTGTTTGGCAATAATGACCATCGTTATGTTTGGAGGATAAATGCTTGCAAGCCGAAGAACACCATCCCAACCGTGAAGCACGGGGGTGGCATCATATTGTGGGGGTGCTTTTGCTGCAGGAGGGACTGGTGCACTTCACAAAATAGATGGCATTATGAGGAAAGGAAAATTATGTGGATATATTGAAGCAACATCTCAAGACATCAGTCAGGAAGTTAAAGCTTGGTCGCAAATGGGTCTTCCAAATGGACAATGACCCCAAGCATACTTCCATAGTTGTGTCAAAATGGCTTAAGGACAACAAAGTCAAGGTATTGGAGTGGGCATCACAAAGCCCTGACCTCATTCCCATAGAAAATGTGTGGGCAGAACTAAAAAAGCGTGTGCGAGCAAGGAGGCCTACAAACCTGACTCCGTTATACCAGCTCTGTCCAGGGGAATGGGCCAAAATTTACCCAACTTATTGTGGGAAGCTTGTGGAAGGCTACCCACAACGTTTGACCCAAGTTAAACAATTTAAAGATAATGCTACCCAATACTAATTGAGTGTATGTAAACTTCTGACCCACTGGGAATCAAATCAAATTATCAAATCAAATAAAATGTTATTTGTCACATACACATGGTTAGCAGATGTTAATGCGAGTGTAGCGAATTGCTTGTGCTTGTAGTTCCGACCATGCAGTAATATCTAACAAGTAATCTAACCTAACAATTTCACAACAACTACCTTATACACACAAGTGTGAAGGAATTAATACGAATATGTACATAAAAATATATGAATGAGTGATGGCCGAAAGGCATAGGCAAGATGCAGTAGATGGTATAGAGTACAGTATATACAGTACATATGAGATGAGTAATGTAGGGTATGTAAACATTATATAAAGTGGCATTGTTTAAAGTGGCTAGTGATATATTTTTACATCAATTCCCATCAATTCCCATTATTAAAGTGGCTGGAGTTGAGTCAGTGTGTTGGCAGCAGCCACTCAATGTTAGTGATTGCTGTTTAACAGTCTGATAGCCTTGAGATAGAAGCTGTTTTTCAGTCTCTCGGTCCCCGCGTTGATGCACCTGTACTGACCTCACCTTCTGGATGATAGCGGGGTGAACAGGCAGTGGCTCGGGTGGTTGTTGTCCTTGATGATCTTTTTGGCCTTCCTGTGACATCTGGTGGTGTAGGTGTCCTGGAGGGCAGGTAGTTTGCCCCCGGTGATGCGTTGTGCAGACCTCACTACCCTCTGGAGAGCCTTATGGCTATGGGCGGAGCAGTTGCCGTACCAGGCGGTGATATAGCCCGACAGGATGCTCTCGATTGTGCATCTATAAAAGTTTGTGAGTGTTTTTGTTGACAAGCCAAATTTCTTCAGCCTCCTGAGGTTGAAGAGGCGCTGCTGTGCCTTCTTCACCATGCTGTCTGTGTGGGTGGACCATTTCAATTTGTCCGTGATGTGTACGCTGAGGAACTTAAAACTTTCAACCTTCTCCACTACTGTCCCGTCGATGTGGATAGGGGGCTGCGCCCTCTGCTGTTTCCTGAGGTCCATGATCATCTCCTTTGTTTTGTTGACATTGAGTGTGAGGTTATTTTCCTGACACCGCACTCCGAGGGCCCTCACGTCCTCCCTGTAGGCCGTCTCGTCGTTGTTGGTAATCAAGCCTACCACTGTAGTGTCGTCTGCAAACTTGATGATTGAGTTGGAGGCGTGCATGGCCACGTAGTCATGGGTGAACAGGGAGTACAGGAGAGGGCTGAGAATGCACCCTTGTGGTGCCCCAGTGTTGAGGATCAGCGGGGTGGAGATGTTGTTACCTACCATCACCACCTGGGGTCGGCCCGTCAGGAAGTCCAGGACCCAGTTGCACAGGGTGGGGTCGAGACCCAGGGTCTGAGCTTAATGACGAGTTTGGAGGGTACTATGGTGTTAAATGCTGAGCTGTAGTTAATGAACAGCATTTTCACATAGGTATTCCTCTTGTCCAAATGGGTTAGGGTAGTGTGCAGCGTGATTGCGATTGCGTCGTCGGTGGACCTATTGGGGCGGTCAGCAAATTGGAGTGGGTCTAGGGTGTCAGGTAGGGTGGAGGTGATATGGTCCTTGACTAGTCTCTCAAAGCACTTCATGATGACGGAAGTGAGTGCTACGAGGCGATAGTCATTTAGCTCAGTTACCTTCGCTTTCTTGGGAACAGGAACAATGGTGGCCCTCTTGAAGCATGTGGGAATAGCAGACTGGGATAAGGATTGATTGAATATGTCCGTAAACACAACAGACTGCTGGTCTGCGCATGCTCTGAGGATGCGGCTGGGGATGCCGTCTGGGCCGGCAGCATTGCGAGGGTTAACACGTTTAAATGTTTTACTCACGTTGGCTACAGTGAAGGAGAGCCTGCAGGTTTTGGTAGCGGGCCGTGTCAGTGGCACTGTGTTGTCCTCAAAGCGAGCAAAGAAGTTGTTTAGTTTGTCTGGGAGCAAGACTTCGTGGTCCGCGGCGGGGCTTGTTTTCCTTTTGTAGTCCGTGAATAGTCATGTTTCCGGTCACCTTTCCCTGATTTAAAGCAGTGGTTCGCGCTTTCAGTTTTGCGCAAATGCTGCCATCAATCCACAGTTTCTGGTTGGGGAATGTTTTAATAGACGCTGTGGGTACAACATCACCGATGCACTTGCTAATAAACTCGCTCACCGAATCAGCGTATTCGTCAATGTTATTGCCCGCCACAATGCGGAACATATCCCAGTCCACGTGATCAAGGCAATCTTGAAGTCAGGAATCCGATTGTTCGGACCAGCGTTGAACAGACCTGAGCACGGGCACTTCCTGTTTTAGTTTCTGTCTATGGGCTGGGAGCAACAAAATGGAGTCGTGGTCAGATTTTCCGGAAGGAGGGCGGAGGAGGGCTTTATTTATTATAAGTTAGAATAACAATGATCCAGGGTTTTGCCAGCCCGGGTCGCGCATTCAATATGCTGATCAAATTTAGGGAGCCCTGTTAAAATCCCCAGCTACAATAAACGCAGCCTCAGGATATGTGGTTTCCAGTTTACATAGAGTAAAATGAAGTTCTTTCAGGGCCGTTGATGTGTCTGATTGGGAGTGGGATATACACGACTGTGATTATGATCGCAGAGAATTCTCTTGGCAGATAATGTGGTCGACATTTGATTGTAAGGAATTCTAGGTCAGGTGAACAAAAGGACTTGAGTTCCTGTATGTTATTATGATCACACCACGTCTCGTTAATCATAAGGCATACACACCTGGCCTTCTTACCAGAGAGATGTTTGTTTCTGTCGGCGCGATGCATGAAAAAGCCGGGTGGCTGTACCGACTCTGATGACGTATCCAGAGTGAGCCATGTTTCCGTGAAACAGAGAATGTTACAATCTCTGATGTTTCTCTGGAAGGCAACCCTTGCTCGGATTTTGTCTACCTTGTTGTCAAGAGACTGGACATTGGCGAGTAGTATACTCGGGAGCGGTGCGCGATGTGCCCGTCTACAGAGCCTGACCATAAGACCACTCCGTCTGCCCCCTCTTCGGCGCCGTTGTTTTGGGTCGCCGGCTGGGATCCGATCCATTGTCCTGGGTGGTGGACCAAACAGAGGATCCGCTTCGAGAAAGTCATATTCCTGGTCGTAATGTTGGTGAGTTGACGTTGCTCTTATATCCAAAAGTTCCTCTTGACTGTATGAAATAAAACCTAATATTTCTTGGGGTAACAATGTAAGAAATAACACATAAACAACCAAAATACTGCAAAGTTTCCTAGGAACGCGAAGCGAGGCGGCCATCTCTGTCGGCGCCGGCCATCTCCGCCGGCCATGTGATGAAAGAAATAAAAGCTGAAATAAATTATTCTCTCTACTATCATTCTGACATTTCACATTCTTAAAATAAAGTGGTAATCCTAACTGACCTAAGACAGGGACTTTTTACTAGGACTAAATGTCAGGAATTGTGAATAACTGAGTTTAAATGTATTTTGCTAAGGTGTATGTAAACTTCCCACTTGAACCCGCGGAATGTAATTAACTCAATCAACACTACAGCTTCTACAATAAAGAATGGAAACCAAGCACAATTCTATCGGTATCACTCAATGCAGTTTCTTTTAGAAACAGGTGAACCCGTGGACACTTAAAAATATACCTACATGGATACAACAAAAAGCCATGTCTAAACTGATTTAAGGTCTCTCTCCCTCACTCCCCCTCTGATGATGATGGTGATGATAATTATGATGATCAAGGTTTCCTCCCTAGCTCATAAGATGCTGTCTGACTGTATATCTCAGACCAGAATCCTCCAGACCTGCAGCGTCCCGCAACCCAACATGGTTAACGGAGCAAACACACTGCAGAGTACACACACGATGGCGTAGCCAGCCTCAGCCCGGTCAATTCCTGACAGTCTGCACAACGCGATATCAACCCAGAGCATATCGGGCTGCTTTTTCTCAACCACATATCCAGATTCCTACCGCAAGCTCTGAAACTTTACTTCGGATCATCGCAGCTAGCTAGCTGGCTAACGTCTCTGTCCCGAAGCAAGCACCAGTTAGCCTGCAGCCCTCCTCGAGCTAGGCCCATCTCCCGGCTAGCTGAAGAGATCCACCAGACAATTCCTGGGTTTCAATACCTCTTTTGCCAATTGGCCTGGACCTTTTGCTGCCGACACGGAGCCCCGCCGATCCATCACGACTGTTCTGCCGACGTAACCGTCCGAGGGGGTTTCAACAGGCTCTTCTGTTGCGACGTCCCTCTGAGGCCCATCTGCTAGCCCCGGCCTGCTAGCTGTCTGAATCTCTGTGTCTCCAGCTTGCCTAGCTACTCACTGGACCCTATGATCACTTGGCTACACATGCCTCTCCCTAATGTCAATATGTCTTGTCTATTGCTGTTTTGGTTAGTGATTTTTGTCTTATTTCACTGCTCAATATGCCTTAGCTAGCCCTTTTGTTCCACCCCCCACACATGCGGTGACCTCACCTGGCTTAAATGATGCCTCTAGAGACAAAACCTCTCTCATCTTCACTCAATGCCTAGGTTTACCTCCACTGTATTCACATCCTACCATACCCTTGTCTGTACATTATGCCTTGAATCTATTCTTCCTAACCTAGAATTCTGCTCCTTTTACTCTCTTTCGAATGCACTAGACAACCAGTTCTTATAGCCTTTAGCCGTACCCTTATCCTACTCCTCCGGTAGGATCACTCCTCTGGTGATGTAGAGATTAACCTAGGCCCTGCAGCCCCCAGCATCACTCCTATTCCCCAGGCGCTCTCATTATTGACTTTAACATTAGAAGCCTCCTCCCTAAGTTTGTTTTATTCACTGCTTAAGCACACTCAGCCAACCCTGATGTCCTAGCCGTGTCTGAATCCTGGCTTAGGAAGGCCACCAAAAATCCAGAAATGTCCATCCCTAACTATAACATTTTCCGACAAGATAGAACTGCCACAGGGGGCGGAGTTGCAATCTACTGCAGGGATAGCCTGCAGAGTTCTGTCATACTATCCGGGTCTGTGCCCAAACAATTCAAGCTTATACTTTTAAAAATCCACCTTTCTACTAACAAGTCCCTCACCGTTGCCACTTGTTATAGACTCACATCAGCCCCCAGCAGTGCCCTTGACACCATATGTGAATTGATCGCCCCCATCTATCTTCAGAGTTCGTACTGTTAGGTGACCTAAACTGGGACATGCTTAACACCCCGTCCGTCCTACAATCTAAGCTAGATGCCCTCAATCTCACACAAATGATCAAGGAACCTACCAGGTACAACCCTAAATCTGTAACCATGGGCACCCTCTTAGATATCATCCTGACCAACTTGCCCTCTAACTACACCTCTGTTGTCTTCAACCAGGACCTCAGCGATCACTGCCTCATTGCCTGCGTGCGTAATGGTTCTGCGGTCAAACGACCACCCCTCATCACTGTCAAACACTCCCTAAAACACTTCAGCGAGCAGGCCTTTCTAATCGACCTGTATCCTGGGAGGATATTGACCTCATCCTGTCGGTAGAGGATGCCTGGTTGCTCTTCAAAAGTGCTTTCCTCACCATCTTAAATAGCCCCCAACACTCTACTCAGCAAACTGGATGTAGTCTATCACAGTGCCATCCGTTTTGTCACCAAAGTCCCATATAGTACCCACCACTGTGACCTGTATGCTCTCATTATCTGGCCCTCACTTACATATTTGTTGCCAAACCCACTGGCCCCAGGTCATCTGTAAGTCTTTGCTAGGTAAAGCCCAGCCTTATCTCAGCTCATTGGTCACCATAGCAACACCCACCCATAGCACGCACTCCAGCAGGTATATTGCACTGGTCATCCCCAAAGCCAACACTTACTTTGGTCGCCTTTCCTTCCAGTTCTCTGCTGCCAATGACTGGAACGAATTACAAAAACCCCTTAAGCTGGAGGCTTATATCTCCCTCTCTAACTTTAAGCATCAGCTGTCAGAGCAGCTTACCGATCACTGTACCTGTACACCGCCAATATGTAAATAGCACACCCAACTACCTCATCCCCATATTATTACTTACCCTCTTGCTCTTTTGCACCCCAGTATCTCTACTTGCACATCATCATCTGCACATCTATCACTCCAGTGTTAATGCTAAATTGTAATTATTTTGCCTCTTTGGCCTATTTATTGCCTACCTCCCTACTCTTCTACATTTACACACACTGTGTGGGAATGGGCCAAAATCAACTGTATGTAGTGATGATACTATTGACATATGTAGTGATGATACTATTGATATATGTATTGATGATACTATTCACATGTGTACTGTAGTGTGCCTTTTTACAGTAGCACTCGTGACTTTCTGTCTTTACAAATGTTACTCTAGCAACGCTTGAAATGGAATAAGATGGGAATATCTGTTCCCTATAGAGTCTCGTGCTCACAACATTCAACCATATTATACAAATAGCAAAGAAATAGAGAGAAACCCAGAGAGAGAGAAACAAAGTGATTGAGAGAGAGAGAAGGGAGAAACTCTTAGAGACCCAGCTAGAGAGAATATTAAATTACCCATTTCTCTGTCCTCTGTGCTGTCTGGAGAATGTGGAGAGCCCTCCTGAGACCTATCCACCTGAGCATATACCTGTGTAGCCGAGGGAAGAGGGGGACCAGCAAGGCAGAGCAGCTTTTACATGTACAGGGCAGAAAAGAGAAGTCAGCACCTAAGTGCCTACCTGCAAATGGCTATGAGGCGATGAGAGGGTAGTGGAGGAGAGCAGTGCGAGCAGAGGAGAGGAGAGAGGAGGAGAGGAGAGGAGAGGAGAGGAGAGGAGAGGAGAGGAGAGGATAGCAGCGGATAGCAGCGGATAGGAGAGGAGAAGGAAGAAGAGAGGCGTGGAGTGGAAATAAGGCGAGGAGAGATGATGAGAGGAGAAGAGAGAGTGGAGCAGAACCAGAGGAAGTCTATCTACTTGATAGGAAGGAGGTTGTGTGATCATTGTGATGTCATGCCAGGTGTTCAGCTCGGATCCTTCACCACCCTGGCAGGAGACTCCCTGCCACTCCTCCTTCACTACGCCGGCGCTGCCGACTGCCTGCCCTCCTCCGCCTCACACACACACACACACACACACACACACACACACACACACACACACACACACACACACACACAACATGGTGTCCACAGGTAACCTCTCACCCCCACCACCTACCTGAGAATGGCTAAGAGGAGAGGAGAGGGTATAGGAGGAGAGCAGAGGAGAGGAGGGCAGTGTGAGCAGAGGAGAAGAGAGGAGAGCAGAGGAGAGAGCAGGAGAAGAGAGGGGAGGAGAGAAGAGCAGAACTGAGGAGGTCTATCTACTTGATCCTGTCCAGATAGGAAGGAGGTTGTGTGATCATTGTGATGTCATGCCAGGCGTTCAGCTCTGACTCCTTCACCACGCCTACACTGCTGACTGCCTGCCCTCCTCCACCTCCACACACAACATGGTGTCTGCAGGTAGCCTCTCACCCCCACCGCAAACCCATAATCGCTGAGTCCTAACCTCTGATAACCGCTTAGATTGGATTGAAAGACACTTGTCTCTCTAAACCATTTCCAGACTTCTAACAGTGGTGTTTGGTCATGTTCTCTGTGCTTTGCAATCTGGGCTGCAGAGTGACAGAAATGTATTAACTTACACCCTCACACTGGCACGCTCATGTGCACACACACATGCAGGCACATGCACACACACGACAGCTGAGGATGACGATTTTGGCCTGCATCTGAACAGTAATGCTTGCACAGTTTATTATAAGATTCAGTCAGCATTCTGCTTAACAGCCTGCTACCATTGAACACACTGAAGCCTCCATACAGACAGTGATGTGAATGGTGTATTCTCTTTCCTCTTGGAATTTTTGGAAGCAGTGGAAGCAATTTTTTACAGGCCTATAATATATCCATCTTGTCTGAGTGTTTCAATCCAATCTAATGTGAGCCAAAGTACATCAGGCAGGGAAGGAGAAATTCCATAGACAAGTAGTCGTTTGTTTAACTGCATTTTAATTATGTAAATGTGTTTAATCAGCTCATTGTCCCTGCTGTGTCTGTCTGTAGATAATTATTACTGTAGTATGTAGTGTAATTAGACTTCACCAGAAGAACACAACACCTGCTGATTGAGATTAAATGTTCTGTTCATTGTCATTGAAAATGAACCCACACTATGCGGAATGTAATTAACTCAATCAACACTACAGCTTCTACAATAAAGAATGGAAACCAAGCACAATTCTATCGGTATCACTCAATGCAGTTTCTTTCAGAAACAGGTGAACCCGTGGACACTTAAAAATATACCTACATGGATACAACAAAAAGCCATGTCTAAACTGATTTAAGGACTCTCTCCCTCACTCCCCCTCTGATGATGATGGTGATGATAATTATAATGATGAAGGTTTCCTCCCTAGCTCATAAGATGCTGTCTGACTGTATATCTCAGACCAGAATCCTCCAGACCTGCAGCGTCCCGCAACCGAACATGGTTAACGGAGCAAACACACTGCAGAGTACACACACGATGGCGTAGCCAGCCTCAGCCCGGTCAATTCCTGACAGTCTGCACAACGCGATATCAACCCAGAGCATATCGGGCTGCTTTTTCTCAACCACATATCCAGATTCCTACCGCAAGCTCTGAAACTTTACTTCGGATCATCGCAGCTAGCTAGCTGGCTAACGTCTCTGTCCCGAAGCAAGCACCAGTTAGCCTGCAGCCCTCCTCGAGCTAGGCCCATCTCCCGGCTAGCTGAAGAGATCCACCAGACAATTCCTGGGTTTCAATACCTCTTTTGCCAATTGGCCTGGATCCTTTGCTGCCGACACGGAGCCCCGCCGATCCATCACGACTGTTCTGCCGACGTAACCGTCCGAGGGGGTTTCAACAGGCTCTTCTGTTGCGACGTCCCTCTGAGGCCCATCTGCTAGCCCCGGCCTGCTAGCTGTCTGAATCGCTGTGTCTCCAGCTTGCCTAGCTACTCACTGGACCCTATGATCACTCGGCTACACATGCCTCTCCCTAATGTCAATATATCTTGTCTATTGCTGTTTTGGTTAGTGATTTTTGTCTTATTTCACTGCTCAAAATGCCCTTTTGTTCCACCCCCCACACATGCGGTGACCTCACCTGGCTTAAATGATGCCTCTAGAGACAAAACCTCTCTCATCTTCACTCAATGCCTAGGTTTACCTCCACTGTACTCACATCCTACCATACCCTTGTCTGTACATTATACCTTGAATCTATTCTTCCTAGCCTAGAATTCTGCTCCTTTTACTCTCTTTCGAATGCACTAGACAACCAGTTCTTATAGCCTTTAGCCGTACCCTTATCCTACTCCTCCGGTAGGATCACTCCTCTGGTGATGTAGAGATTAACCTAGGCCCTGCAGCCCCCAGCATCACTCCTATTCCCCAGGCGCTCTCATTATTGACTTTAACATTAGAAGCCTCCTCCCTAAGTTTGTTTTATTCACTGCTTAAGCACACTCAGCCAACCCTGATGTCCTAGCCGTGTCTGAATCCTGGCTTAGGAAGGCCACCAAAAATCCAGAAATGTCCATCCCTAACTATAACATTTTCCGACAAGATAGAACTGCCACAGGGGGCGGAGTTGCAATCTACTGCAGAGATAGCCTGCAGAGTTCTGTCGTACTATCCGGGTCTGTGCCCAAACAATTCAAGCTTATACTTTTAAAAATCCACCTTTCTACTAACAAGTCCCTCACCGTTGCCACTTGTTATAGACTCACATCAGCCCCCAGCAGTGCCCTTGACACCATACGTGAATTGATCGCCCCCATCTATCTTCAGAGTTCGTACTGTTAGGTGACCTAAACTGGGACATGCTTAACACCCCGTCCGTCCTACAATCTAAGCTAGATGCCCTCAATCTCACACAAATGATCAAGGAACCTACCAGGTACAACCCTAAATCTGTAACCATGGGCACCCTCTTAGATATCATCCTGACCAACTTGCCCTCTAACTACACCTCTGTTGTCTTCAACCAGGACCTCAGCGATCACTGCCTCATTGCCTGCGTGCGTAATGGTTCTGCGGTCAAACGACCACCCCTCATCACTGTCAAACACTCCCTAAAACACTTCAGCGAGCAGGCCTTTCTAATCGACCTGTATCCTGGAAGGATATTGACCTCATCCTGTCGGTAGAGGATGCCTGGTTGCTCTTCAAAAGTGCTTTCCTCACCATCTTAAATAGCCCCCAACACTCTACTCAGCAAACTGGATGTAGTCTATCACAGTGCCATCCGTTTTGTCACCAAAGTCCCATATAGTACCCACCACTGTGACCTGTATGCTCTCATTGTCTGGCCCTCACTTACATATTTGTTGCCAAACCCACTGGCCCCAGGTCATCTGTAAGTCTTTGCTAAGTAAAGCCCAGCCTTATCTCAGCTCATTGGTCACCATAGCAACACCCACCCATAGCACGCACTCCAGCAGGTATATTGCACTGGTCATCCCCAAAGCCAACACTTACTTTGGTCGCCTTTCCTTCCAGTTCTCTGCTGCCAATGACTGGAACGAATTACAAAAATCCCTTAAGCTGGAGGCTTATATCTCCCTCTCTAACTTTAAGCATCAGCTGTCAGAGCAGCTTACCGATCACTGTACCTGTACACAGCCCATCTGTAAATAGCACACCCAACTACCTCATCCCCATATTATTACTTACCCTCTTGCTCTTTTGCACCACAGTATCTCAACTTGCACATCATCATCTGCACATCTATCACTCCAGTGTTAATGCTAAATTGTAATTATTTTGCCTCTTTGGCCTATTTATTGCCTACCTCCCTACTCTTCTACATTTACACACACTGTACATAGATTTTTATATTATTTTTCTATTGATTTTGACTGTACTTTTGTTTAATTCTGTGTTGTTGTTTTTGTTGCACTGCTTTGCTTTATCTTGGCCAGGTCACAGTTGTAAATGAGAACTTGTTCTCAACTGGCCTACCTGGTTAAATAAAGGTGAAATTTAAAAAAAGTTAAAAGTAAAACACACACACACACACACACACACACACACACACACACACACACACACACACACACACACACACACACACACACACACACACACACACACACACACACACACACACACACACAGCACAACATTAATACATATACACTCCCCTCTAGTGGCTTTAGTTAGTATCACGGTTGATGTTTCTCTGTTTCTCTTAATATCTTCAGGTTCCTTGTCTGTATACGTTTCCAGAGCATGGTCTGGTTAGGGGGTTGTGCACTCTGAGACCCCTGTCTAGTTTCTGGGAGAAGATCACCCAGATTGCCCTAACCCCTGACCAATAGAATTTGAGTTCTGGTGTGACCTCATTCCTTTACTGGCTCAATTTATGATTCCATGTCTAGCAGTTGTAAAAACAAATGATAGTAATATACTCCCATGTCTTTGTCATGATCCATTTATCTGAAATGTAATATATGAAACGGAATGATTATGTGCAGTACCAGTCAAAGGTTTGGACACTCCTACTCATTTTATTTATTTGGACTATTTTCTACATTGTAGAATAACAGTGATGACATCAAAACAATGAAATAACACATATGGAATCATGTAGTAACCAAAAAAGTCTTAAACAATCAAAATATATGTTATATTTGAGATTCTTCAAAGTGGCCACCCTTTACCTTGATGACATCTTTGCACACTCTTGGCATTCTCTCAACCAGCTTTATGAGGAATGCTGGAAAAGCTTCTACATCTGCATTGCTTGCTGTTTGCTGTTTTAGGCTTGGTTTCTGTACAGCAGGGCTTTATAAGTCAATTTGATTGATTGACGGAGTTCCCACATAAGCTGAGCACTTGTTGGCTGATTTTCCTTCACTCTTCAGTCCAACTCATCCCAAACCATCTCAACTGGGTTGAGGTCAGGTGATTGTGGAGGCCAGGTCATCTGATGCAGCACTCCATCACTTTCCTTCTTGGTCAAATAGCCCTTACACAGCCTGGAGGTGTGTTGGGTCATTGTCCTGTTGAAAAACAAATGATAGTCCCACTAAGCGCAAACCAGATGTAATGGCGTATCGCTGCAGAAAGCTGTGGTAGCCATGCTGGTTATGTATGTCTTGAATAGAATTGATGTGTCCATACTTTTGACTGGTACTGTAGGTGAACACCTAATTTATTGACAGATTTGTGTTTTCGAGTCAGATATACAGTATCTTCAAACCCAGAGAGAGAGAAGACTATATACAGACATTCGCAGACATTTTGATTTGTAATTAATCAAAACCCACTGTCCCAGTTTTATGTGTCATTTTCCATACTTATTGATTTGTTAATGTGTTTTCCATGAATAAATCCATTGAAACCAACAGTGAGGAGAGGAGCTGATGTAGGTGATGATAGATAAGCACCTGTCTCCCTGTAGCATACTGGAGACATTATACTGCAGTTACAGTGCCCTGTCTCCCTGTAGCATACTGGAGACATTATACTGCAGTTACAGTGCCCTGTCTCCCTGTAGCATACTGGAGACATTATACTGCAGTTACAGTGCCCTGTCTCCCTGTAGCATACTGGAGACATTATACTGCAGTTACAGTGCCCTGTCTCCCTGTAGCATACTGGAGACATTATACTGCAGTTACAGTGCCCTGTCTCCCTGTTGCATACTGGAGACATTATACTGCAGTAACAATGCCCTGTCTCCCTGTAGCATACTGGAGACATTATACTGCAGTTACAATGCCCTGTCTCCCTGTAGCATACTGGAGACATTATACTGCAGTTACAGTGCCCTGTCTCCCTGTAGCATACTGGAGATATTATACTGCAGTTACAGTGCCCTGTCTCCCTGTAGCATACTGGAGACATTATACTGCAGTTACAATGCCCTGTCTCCCTGTAGCATACTGGAGACATTATACTGCAGTTACAGTGCCCTGTCTCCCTGTAGCATACTGGAGACATTATACTGCAGTTACAGTGCCCTGTCTCCCTGTAGCATACTGGAGACATTATACTGCAGTTACAGTGCCCTGTCTCCCTGTAGCATACTGGAGACATTATACTGCAGTTACAATGCCCTGTCTCCCTGTAGCATACTGGAGACATTATACTGCAGTTACAGTGCCCTGTCTCCCTGTAGCATACTGGAGACATTATACTGCAGTTACAGTGCCCTGTCTCCCTGTAGCATACTGGAGACATTATACTGCAGCATACAGTGCCTTGTCTCCCTGTAGCATACTGGAGATATTATACTGCAGTTACAGTGCCTTGCAAAAGTATTCAACCACTTGGCGTTTTCCTATTTTGTTGCATTACAACCTGTAATTTAAATGGATTTGTATTTGTATTTCATGTAATGGACATGAATAAAACAGCTTGTTTCACAAAAATTACAAAAATAAAACAATGGAAAAGTGGTGCAGCATATGTATTCACCCTCTTTGCTATGAAGCAAATAAATAAGATCTGGTGCAACCAATTACCTTCAGAAGTTACATAATTAGTTCAATAAAGTCCACCTGTGTGCAATCTAAGTGTCACATGAGCTGTCACATGATCTCAGTATACATACACCTGTTCTGAAAGGCCCCAGAGTCCGCAACACCACTAAGCAAGGGGCACCACCAAGCAAGAGGTACCATGAAGACCAAGGAGCTCTCCAAACAGGTCAGGGACAAAGTTGTGGAGAAGTACAGATCAGGATTGGGTTATAAAAAAATATCAGAAACTTTGAACATCCCGCGGAGCACCATTTAAATCCATTATTAAAAAATGGAATGAATATGGCACCACAACAAACCTGCCAGGAGGCCCGCCCACCAAGACTCACAAAACAGGCAAGGAGGGCATTAATCAGAGAGGCAACAAAGAGACCAAAGATAACCCTGAAGGAGATGCAAAGCTCCACAGCGGATCTGTCCATAGGACCACTTTAAGCCACACACTCTGCAGAGCTGGGCTTTATGGAAAAGTGGCCAGAAAAATATAAGCAAACATGTTTGGTGTTTGCCAAAAGGCATGTGGGATACTCCCCAAACATATGGAAGAAGGAACTCTGGTCAGATGAGACTAAAATTGAGCTTTTTGGCCATCAAGGAAAACGCTATGTCTGGCGTAAACCCAACACCTCCCATCACCCAGAGAACCCCATCCCCACAGTAAAGCATGGTGGTGGCAGCATCATGCTGTAGGTATGTTTTTCCATCGGCAGGGACTGGGAAACTGGTCAGAATTGAAGGAATGATGGATGGCGCTATATACAGTGAAATTCTTGAGGGAAACCTATTTCAGTCTTCCAGAGATTTGAGACTGGGACGGAGGTTCACCTTCCAGGAGGACAATGACGCTAAGCATACTGCTAAAGCAAGACTCGAGTGGTTTAAGGGGAAACATTTAAATGTCTTGGAATGGCCCAGACCTCAATCCAATTGAGAATCTGTGGTATGACTTAAAGATTGCTGTACACCAGCGAAACCCATCTAACTTGAAGGAGCTGGAGCAGTTTTGCCTTGGAGAATGGGCAAACATCCCAGTGGCTAGATGTGCCAAGCTTATAGAGACATACCCCAAAAGACTTACAGCTGTAATCGCTGCAAAAGGTGGCTCTACAAACTATTGACTTTGGGGGGGTGAATCGTTATGCACTCTCAAGTTTTCTGTTTTTTTGCCTTATTTCTTGTTTGTTTCACAATAAAATATATTTTGCATCTTCAAAGTGGTAGGCATGTTGTGTAAATCAAATGATACAAACCCCCCCTAATGCCAGGTTGTAAGGCAACAAAATAGGAAAAATGCCAATGGGGTGAATACTTCGCAAGCCAGTGTAAGTGTACAGGCCAGAAGTGCTTGTCATTGTCTTACAATCAATCATTCAGTACCTGGTTGATATATCAAAAAATAAGTAATATATGATTGAATTGCAATCTATTTCTCTGAGATGCAATTAATGAATGGATTTTGCAGTCATGTATGCATTTATTTGAATGATTTGTTGATTGATTTATTAAGCAGTTGGTATTTCTGAGAGCCCAGTAAGAGGGAGCTGTGTTCAGACAAATACACATGCACCCTGTACTGTAGAATTGTGCCATTTTTCATATTCACTGATGTCTTGATGTGTTTCTGTGAATAAATACATAAACATCCAGCCCTCTTGTCAACATGTACATACTGTCAGAGACTATCCAGTCTGTCAGATGATGGAGCCCGTGAGGCACTACAGACACTGAGGGTCCTTACGTAATGAGCTCTACATGTTAATTTACAGCCTGTGGTTTATATGGCTCCAGTGAGAGGGAGGCTGTGTGTGACTGTAGCCTCAGCTACATGTAGTTGCAGCTCTGTGCCATGTCTCTCACTTCTACGGTTGACTGTCCCCTTCAATCACTAAATAAAAACACCATTGGTGTGAATGAAGTGTGAAGGTGGTTTGAGCAGCAGATAGTACATGAAGTGATTTTATTCATTATAAAAGCCATCATCAAGCCTAAACAGTAGAACTGTACAAACACAGAGGATACATACATTAGTTGACATACTGTACATGGTGGATAAAAGGCATGACAACAACCTTCATTCATTTACATTTCCTGTCTGGAAAATTGCACCACAAATGAAGATGAAAAGAAAGTCATGTAAAAGACAGTGTACCAGTCTCAATGCTTTCCAGTAACAAACATCAAGACAATCATTTTAGCATTCAGTGTTATACCAGTCGACATTAGAAAACCACAAAAGGACCATGAGAGAACATTCTAGGCTGCATGAAATGCTCTTTAGCTGCCATTGCACAATATGTCACTGTCTTCTGACCTGCTCTACAGCATGGTGGAGAGAACTACAGGAAGACAAAACCATTAGTGTCATCTTAGCAAACTATTTGTCCACTCTAGTGTGTGTGTGGTTTAAGAAAACAGCTTCAACAACAGATACAGTAACTGCACAGCAGCCAAGATAAAAAAAAGAGAGAGATGAGGACAGACAGACACACTACTGGTTCCATCCCACATCAGAAAGACAGGACACACAGAGACCAACTAAGACAGACATCTTCAAACTAAAGTACAACTCAGTTGTACAAAACAAGCAATTAAAAGTAACCATCATTTGAAATATGAAGTTTATGATTATTAGTTTGAATTAGCATTAGATTATAATTTGTGTCAAACTGAATCTACAGTTGAAGTCGGAAGTTTACATACACCTTAGCCAAATACATTTAAACTCCGTTTTTCACAATTCCTGACATTTAATTCTAGTAAAAATTCCCTGTCTTAGGTCAGTTAGGATCACCACTTTATTTTAAGAATGTGAAATGTCAGAATAATAGTAGAGAGAATGATTTATTTCAGCTTTTATTTCTTTCATCACATTCCCAGTGGGTCAGAAGTTTACATACACTCAATTATTATTTGGTAGCATTGCCTTTAAATTGTTGAACTTGGGTCAAACGTTTTGGGTAGCCTCCCACAACAAGTTGGGTGAATTTTGGCCCATTCCTCCTGACAGAGCTGGTGTAACTGAGTCAGGTTTGTAGGCCTCCTTGTTCGCACATGCTTTTTCAGTTCTAACCACAAATGTTCTATAGGATTGAGGTCAGGGCTTTGCGATGGCCACTCCAATACCTTGACTTGTTGTCCTTAAGCCCTTTTGCCACAACTTTGGAAGACTTGAGGTCATTGTACATTTGGAAGACCCATTTGCGACCAAGCTTTAACTTGGTGTCTTTAACTGATGTCTTGAGATGTTGCTTCAATATATCCACATCATTTTCCTACATCATGATGCCATTTATTTTGTGAAGTGCACCAGTCCCTCCTGCAGCAAAGCACCCTCACAACATGATGCTGACACCCCCGTGCTTCACGGTTGGGATGGTGTTCTTCGGCTTGCAAGCCTCTCCCTTTTTCCTCCAAACCTAACAATTGTCATTATTGGCAAACAGTTCTATTTTTGTTTCATCAGACCAGAAGACATTTCTCCAAAAAGTACGATCTTTGGCCTCATGTGCAGTTTTTAATGGCGGTTTTGGAGCAGTGGCTGGAGCAGTCTTCCTTGCTGAGCGGCCTTTCAGGTTATGTTGATATAGGACTCGTTTTACTGTGAATATAGATACTTTTGTACCCGTTTCCTCCAGCATCTTTACAAGGTCCTTTGCTGCTGTTCTGGGATTGATTTGCACTTTTCGCACCAAAGTACGTTCATCTCCAGGAGACAGAACGCGTCTCCTTCCTGAGCGGTATGACGGCTGCGTGGTCCCATGGTGTTTATACTTGTGTACTATTGTTTGTACAGATGAGCGTGGTACCTTCAGTTATTTGGAAATTGCTCCCAAGGATGAACCAGACTTGTGGAGGTCTACAATTGTTTTTCTGAGGTCTTGGCTCTGTCAAGCAGAGGCACTGAGTTTAAAGGTAGGCCTTGAAATACATCCACAGGTACACCTCCAATTGAATCAAATTATGTAAATTAGCATATCAGTAGCTTCTAAAGCCAAAATAATTTTCTGGAATTTTCCAAGCTGTTTAAAGGCACAGTCAACTCAGTGTATGTTAACTTCTGACCCACTGGAATTGTGATACAGTGAAATAATCTGTCTGTAAACAATTGTTGGAAAAATGACTTGTGTCATGCACAAAGTAGATGTCCTAACCGACATGCCAAAACTAGTTTGTTAACAAGAAATTTGTGGAGTGGTTGAAAAATGAAATTTAATGACTCCAACCTAAGTGTATGTAAACTTCCGACTTCAACTGTATGTCCCTAACGGATACACAGTTTGGTCAAGCTGATTCCATAGATTCTCATGCAAAATGTTTATTAGTGAACAAGTCAAGCATTGTCAGTAGTTCCTAGAGTTCATGTAAGTGGTACTACAGACACATCGTCAGTAGTCTATGACATCACCAGCATCTATAGTACCGTACCTAAAGATGTGAGAGCACAAAAAACATCATTACTTCATCCTCCCACAGGATTGGTCCTTCCAGAATATCTTGTATACATTGAAGTCACCGGAGTCAACTGTCTGTATGTACATAAATATCCCATCCTTCAGCAGATTGTAGTTTGGGTCATAATAAGACATTCTATTATTCCATAATGTAGTCACTACCTATTCATAACCAGCCACAGTCTCCCAGTCTCCGACACATGGACCACCAGCCTGCAAGTACACAGACCTAGCCCAAGGTGTGTGTGTGTGTGTGTGTGTGTGTGTGTGTGTGTGTGTGTGTGTGTGTGTGTGTGTGTGTCTGTGTTAGTCCACTCCAAGTGCTCTGAGCTGTCTCTCTATCTCATCGTCAGAGATCTGTGTTTTCCGTTTAGGAGAGGCAGAGGGGAGATTCTTCCCTGCTGCTGGGGCTCTCACCATCTGAAAACACACACACATTACAACAGGTTAACACTGACACTGGGCTTACAACACACACATTACAACAGGTTAACACTGACACTGGGCTTACAACACACACATTACAACAGTGTAACACTGACACTGGGCTTACAACACACACATTACAACAGGTTAACACTGACACTGGGCTTACAACACACACATTACAACAGGTTAACACTGACACTGGGCTTACAACACACACATTACAACAGGTTAACACTGACACTGGGCTTACAACACACACATTACAACAGGTTAACACTGACACTGGGCTTACAACACACACATTACAACAGTGTAACACTGACACTGGGCTTACAACACACAAATTACAACAGGTTAACACTGACACTGGGCTTACAACACACACATTACAACAGTGTAACACTGACACTGGGCTTACAACACACACATTACAACAGGTTAACACTGACACTGGGCTTACAACACACACATTACAACAGTGTAACACTGACACTGGGCTTACAACACACACATTACAACAGGTTAACACTGACACTGGGCTTACAACACACACATTACAACAGTGTAACACTGACACTGGGCTTACAACACACACATTACAACAGGTTAACACTGACACTGGGCTTACAACACACACATTACAACAGGTTAACACTGACACTGGGCTTACAACACACACATTACAACAGGTTAACACTGACACTGGGCTTACAACACACACATTACAACAGTGTAACACTGACACTGGGCTTACAACACACACATTACAACAGGTTAACACTGACACTGGGCTTACAACACACACATTACAACAGGTTAACACTGACACTGGTCTTACAACACACACATTACAACAGGTTAACACTGACACTGGGCTTACAACACACACATTACAACAGTGTAACACTGACACTGAGCTTACAACACACACATTACAACAGGTTAACACTGACACTGGGCTTACAACACACACATTACAACAGGTTAACACTGACACTGGGCTTACAACACACACATTACAACAGGTTAACACTGACACTGGGCTTACAACACACACATTACAACAGGTTAACACTGACACTGGGCTTACAACACACACACATTACAACAGGTTAACACTGACACTGGGCTTACAACACACACATTACAACAGGTTAACACTGACACTGGGCTTACAGCACACACATTATAACAGGTTAACACTGACACTGGGCTTACAACACACACATTACAACAGGTTAACACTGACACTGGGCTTACAACACACACATTACAACAGGTTAACACTGACACTGGGCTTACAACACACACATTACAACAGGTTAACACTGACACTGGTCTTACAACACACACATTACAACAGGTTAACACTGACACTGGGCTTACAACACACACATTACAACAGGTTAACACTGACACTGGGCTTACAACACACACATTACAACAGCTTAACACTGACACTGGGCTTACAACCAGGTCATTGCACCCCCACAAAACTAGAATCGTCCCAGTAGGCAAAATTACTTTGAAAAGACATCTTTGCGAGGACATTGAACTCCAGGCCGGTCCGGACTGCACTAAACAAGACTGTAGCCTACGATGTTGCCTGAAATGTCATTTTATGAACGCCCACCTGTGGGAAGCCTACTGATGGTAAAACACCAAAAAAAAGACATCCAAAAGATGGAGTGTAGCCTACCATGTCAGCCCACAGTGGAATTGTATGAATGCCCATCCATGTGGTAGAGCCACCATTGGCTGTATTAGTCCTGATTCCTGTGACTAATCAATTTGGCTAATTAAGCTCTGAATATCAGCTTCCCAACTTTATCAGGAGTTATCGTGAGCCTATTTGCAATGTGTTTACACAGCGGGAGATGCACAAGTATTTAATTTTTCGCTATGATCAGCTTGTCAAAAATTGTGGGATACAAACTTGAAACCACTGATCATGACAACTCCTGGACAACAGTTGTGATTGTCCATTCCACTTTGACCTGTCTTGTTTTTAGGATATGTTGTCTGATAACATGACAGCGCATTCTTAATTTAATTGAGCGCCATTTACGTTAGGCATGATGTAAAAAGTCTCATTACATTGTCATCCATTTTATCTCCAGTCTGTAGGCTACAGAAAAGGCCACATACTCTTTCTACCATATCCTATATCCGCAATATAATTTATGTTAGATGATCTTTTTGACAGACCGTTGGTGGAGCGCAGCAGAGATGCATCTCTCCAACAGCACCCTGGAGAGGCGAGCTGGGAAAGGACAAGCTAAATATTTTGACAAAGTGGGCACTGCTTATCACACGGCAGCATCAGCGCTCACCTAAAAAGCCAAAATGACACTGGTTGAGAGAAATTGTCATTGTTTTAGGGCAAAATTATGTGAGGTTTTATGTGTTGTTGGAGGTGCGTCTTGGTCAGTTTAGCTCAGAAAATGGTGCCCTTTTCAATCTGCAGCCACATGTGGCTGCTTAATGAGCGGACCGGCCATGTTTACAACACACATACTAGTGGCTCTTCTGCATTGAGAGCGGTGTGGTGTAGTAACACATGTTGTCCCCCAGGGGGAGTGGGCTCTCTGCCAGATGGGGACAGCCACTAACGGCCTCTCATATATCATCATGCACAGGCAGACTACAGGCACAACCCAACCCGGCTACCTTCCCATACAGCACATATTGACAGACATGCAGGCACAATCTACAGACTACCTTCCCATAAGAACAGGCAGGCTAAGGGCTACCCCCCTCTCCTCCAGCTGCCTGTCTGCATGTCTGCTACACCTCACAGCATCCAGATGGAAGAAGGCTTTGAGATGGTATAGGACTATCTCTTACCTTTCCAGAGGACTGCTTATAGAGGGGCAGTGACTGTGGTATGGTATAGGACTCTCTCTTACCTTTCCAGAGGACTGCTTATAGAGGGAAGTGACTGTGGTATGGTATAGGACAGTATATCTTACCTTTCCAGAGATCTCAATGCCAATCTCATCCAGAACCTGGTTCACAATGTCCTGAGATTCTTCCTCGTCACCTGACTCGTCAAATATCTCATCTAACGTATCGTTGACTGGAGGGATGAAGGGAGAGGAGTAAACAGGAAGGGGGAGGGGGCAGACAGAGAGAGGTAGAGACAGAGGTACTAGTCAGTTTACCGTAAAGCTGTGAGTTAACAGGTCTTTGAAACACCAGGCGAACACATTGATCTGCATGGAGTTTTTGGTTTGGACTTGACAGTTTTTTTGTTACTATTGTGCATATTTTAAATATTTAAATCCTAGGCTAGGGAGCCAATGACAGCAGCTCTTACTCATGTCCTCTGTCATGCCCATCTTCATGTTCTCCTTCTGGAAGTCCTGCATGGTGTGGAGGGTCTTCTGAGGATCCATCTTCTTGTTCACCGCCTGCATTGTCTGGACAACACACAGACACACAAGAGTTACAACACAAATACTACTACACCATACTGCACAGACAATACACAACTCCCAGAGCATGTACCCACATTATCAACACAGAGGGATCCTCTTCTTTCTGTGTGTTGGCACAGCCTTGGCCTAGTTTCACTCCGGAGCCTAAAACATCCAAACGAGCTGCACACACTGCCTCTAATTAGATGTCATTTGCATATTGTCCCCAAACTGTTTGAGAGTGTCCCTGTTTCTGGAGGTTTCTCTGCAGCTGCATATTGGTGTGTGTCTGTACATAGAGGCTGGTTTGGCGTTTTTGGTGAAAAGTTTGTACTTTCTCCTCCACAATGAAGACAAATGGTCGTACCCAGAGTAGCAGGAGTCATAGAAGGATACACACACATTCAGTTACATTCTACCACCTCAGAATGGTGAGCTGTTTTCCCTAAACACGATCAGTTCATCACTTTGTTTCAGCTAATCACCATCCTGATTATGATTCATTAACAGACAGCTTTGAATTAGAAAAAAAAAGATAGATCATTAATACATGAATAACAACATTAACAAATACTTAGTGACTGTAACTAGTTCACGGTCCAAGCCTAAACACGATGGGCTAATATAGTCCTATAACTGGGCTAATTAGATATGCTGCTTTGAACATGACCGGAAGCCAAACTGATAACAGCTAAGATGTGTATGGATGTCATCTGTGTGTCTGAGCTGTAAACAGGTGTAGGATGGAGGATCTCCACCCAGTCAGACAAACATTACCATCCTGAGGGGATGACAGGAAATAATAGACAGACTAAGAGACTAATTATTACACACTCGGGAGGAGAATAATCCTTTGAAGTGTTCTGCTGTTTTTGGAGAAGCTGTTTGAATGTTTTAACTGGGTTAGTGGACCTGCTTTTGGCCTCAATTACCCAGACACACAGAAACACATAGATGTATGTGCGGAGCTACTCCACAACAAATGCTCCAACTTGGTGTATGGCTCTTTACCTTAGCCGTAGCAGACATAGCTCCTGCCATCTTCATCTGGGAGTTCATGACCTTGGTCTGTGTAGACATGGAGGTGACCTTTGAACTGACGGCGTAGGTCCTGTTTTTCTGCTTCCTCAGCTGGACCAGCTGCTTGGCCAGGATCTTGCAGGCCTCCCGGTTCCCAGACTTAGCCATCTTCTTTATCTCCATCTCCTAGGAGGGAAGGAACATGAGCAGAATTATCAAGGGGGAGCTTCTGACTGGCTTTAAATCAGGAAACTTCACTACACTCATACTGTTTACATAAATACATACACATACTGTATACAATACATATACATCAGGTTCCCCAGAGAGCCCTGTTAGAGTATAAACAGTGTAAATAGTATGATTTGGCAATGGTCTAAACACCTGAAAGCTACCGGCCTCTCTTAGCTTCGATAAACACATGAAATCAGCCTCTCGCCCTGAGGAAACACACACCGCAAGGCTGTACATGTCCTCTGGGAAACAGTACAGATTCAGCTGCAGCCCTGGGAGTGTTTGTGTTTGTTCTGAAGAGCCAGACCTGAAAACAATTATTTATTAAGGATCATCATTACAGTTTACAGGATTAATACTCCCAAATGCTCCACCCCTTCCCTCTCCCTCTTCCCACGCACGTATGAGGGTTAAACTGCCATTAGGCAGTGCTGCGTAAGGTGGAGAGGAGCTGAGCTGAGGGAAGGAGCTGATTGAAGTGCTCTCCTCAGGTAGAGAACTCTGGTAAACAGCTGAGGAGGCTCATTACATAACCCTCAGAGATATACACAGGTGGTGTCTGTCTGCCTGCTAACTAGAATAGACAGAAAATATAAGACCTAAGCATCTTAATAATTATGCTTATATTTAATATCTGCCATAGAGCAAACATGATGCTGAAAATATTGAACAGTGGGAATCTAGGATGATCTAGCTGAGTTTCAGTGTTGACTGACTGAGATGATGAGTGTTGCTGATGTGAGCTTATTACTGATGTTCGACAGACAGACAGACAGACAGACAGACAGACAGACAGACAGACAGACAGACAGAGAGAAAGAGAGAGAGCTAGAGAACGGGAGAGAGAGAGAACGAGAGAGAGAACGAGAGCGAGAGAGAGAGAGAGAGAGAACGGGAGAGAGAGAGAGAACGGGAGAGAGATAGAACGAGAGAGAGAACGAGAGAGAGAGAGAACGGGAGAGAGAGAGAACGGGAGAGAGAGAGCGAGAGAGAGCGAGAGAGAGAGAGAACGAGAGCGAGAACGAGAGCGAGAGAGAGAGAGAGAGAACGAGAGAGAGAGAGAGAACGAGAGAGAGAACGAGAGAGAGAGAGAGAACGAGAGAGAGAGAGAGAACGAGAGAGAGAGAGAGAGAATGGGAGAGAGAGAGAGAACGGGAGAGAGAGAGAGAGAGAACGGGAGAGAGAGAGAGAGAGAACGGGAGAGAGAACGAGAGAGAGAGAACGGGAGAGAGAGAGAACGAGAGAGAGAGAGAACGAGAGAGAGAACGAGAGAGAGAGAGAGAGAGAGAGAACGGGAGAGAGAGAGAGAACGAGAGAGAGAACGAGAGAGAACGAGAGAGAACGGGAGAGAGAGAACGGGAGAGAGAGAGAGAACGAGAGAGAGAACGAGAGAGAGAGAGAGAACGAGAGAGAGAGAGAGAGAGAACGGGAGAGAGAACGGGTGAGAGAGAGAGAGCGGGAGAGAGAGAGAGAACGGGAGAGAGAACGAGTGAGAGAGAGAGAACAGGAGAGAGAGAACGAGTGAGACCGAGAGAGAGAGAGAGCGCGAGAGAGATAGAGAGAGAGAACGGGAGAGAACGGGAGAGAACGAGAGAGAATGAGGGAGACCGAGAGAACGAGAGACAGAGAACGAGGGAGACAGAGAGAACGAGAGAGAGAGAACGAGTGAGACCGAGAGAACGAGAGAGAGAGAACGAGGGAGACCGAGAGCGCGAGAGAGACAGAGAGCGAGAGAGACAGAGAGCGAGAGAGACAGAGAGCGAGAGAGACAGAGAGCGAGAGAGACAGAGAGCGAGAGAGACAGAGAGCGAGAGCGACAGAGAGCGAGAGAGACAGATCCCTCAAAAGAAACATAAATTTCAACATACCAATTAGGATTTGGCTAAAAATACTTGAATCAGTCATAGAGCCCATTGCCCTTTATGGTTGTGAGGTCTGGGGTCCGCTCACCAACCAAGACTTCACAAAATGGGACAAACACCAAATTGAGACTCTGCACGCAGAATTCTGCAAAAATATCCTCTGTGTACAACGTAGAACACCAAATAATGCATGCAGAGCAGAATTAGGCCGATACCCACTAATTATCAAAATCCAGAAAAGAGCCGTTAAATTCTACAACCACCTAAAAGGAAGTGATTCACAAACCTTCCATAACAAAGCCATCACCTACAGAGAGATGAACCTGGAGAAGAGTCCCCTAAGCAAGCTGGTCCTGGGGCTCTGTTCACAAACACAAACACACCCTACAGAGCCCCAGGACAACAGCACAATTAGACCCAACCAAATCATGAGAAAACAAAAAGATAATTACTTGACACATTGGAAAGAATTAACAAAAAAACAGAGCAAACTAGAATGCTATTTGGCCCTAAACAGAGAGTACACAGCGGCAGAATACCTGACCACTGTGACTGACCCAAAATTAAGGAAAGCTTTGACTATGTACAGACTCAGTGAGCATAGCCTTGCTATTGAGAAAGGCCGCCGTAGGCAGACATGGCTCTCAAGAGAAGACAGGCTATGTGCTCACTGCCCACAAAATGAGGTGGAAACTGAGCTGCACTTCCTAACCTCCTGCCCAATGTATGACCATATTAGAGAGACATATTTCCCTCAGATTACACAGATCCACAAAGAATTCGAAAACAAATCCAAATTTGAAAAACTCCCATATCTACTGGGTGAAATTCCACAGTGTGCCATCACAGCAGCAAGATTTGTGACCTGTTGCCACGAGAAAAGGGCAACCAGTGAAGAACAAACACCATTGTAAATACAACCCATATTTATGCTTATTTATTTTATCTTGTGTCCTTTAACCATTTGTACATTGTTAAAACACTGTATATATATATATATAATATGACATTTGTAATGTCTTTACTGTTTTGAAACCTCTGTATGTGTAATGTTTACTGTTAATTTTTGTTGTTTTTCACTTTATATTTTCACTTTGTATGTTGTCTACCTCACTTGCTTTGGCAATGTTAACACATGTTTCCCATGCCAATAAAGCCCTTGAATTGAATTGAATTGAATTGACAGAGAGCGAGAGAGACAGAGAGCGAGAGAGACAGAGAGCGAGAGAGACAGAGAGCGAGAGAGACAGAGAGCGAGAGAGACAGAGAGCGAGACAGACAGAGAGCGAGACAGACAGAGAGCGAGACAGACAAAGAGCGAGAGAGACAAAGAGCGAGAGAGACAGAGAGAGACAGAGAGCGAGAGAGAGACAGAGAGCGAGAGAGAGAGACAGAGAGCGAGAGAGAGAGAGACAGAGAGCGAGAGAGAGAGAGACAGAGAGCGAGAGAGAGAGAGACAGAGAGCGAGAGACAGACAGAGAGCGAGAGAGACAGAGAGCGAGAGAGACAGAGAGCGAGAGAGACAGAGAGCGAGAGAGACAGAGAGCAAGAGACCGAGAGCGAGAGACAAGAGCTACAACTGACAGATAGATGATGCCATCACACAGAGTAACAATGTATATAGAGACAGACTGATCTAATGGACCAGGGCAATATTTCAACTAGATAAGTGACAAAACATGTTCCTTTTCAGTTGTGTTTTTGGGGAGCTTGCTGAAAGACCCAGTAGTCTCTGTGTTAGTGATAATAATATGGACATCAGTTGTGTTTTTGGGGAGCTTGCTGAAAGACCCAGTAGTCTCTGTGTTAGTGATAATAATATGGACATCAGTTGTGTTTTTGGGGAGCTTGCTGAAAGACCCAGTAGTCTCTGTGTTAGTGATAATAATATGGACATCAGTTGTGTTTTTGGGGGAGCTTGCTGAAAGACCCAGTAGTCTCTGTGTTAGTGATAATAATATGGACATCAGTTGTGTTTTTGGGGAGCTTGCTGAAAGACCCAGTAGTCTCTGTGTTAGTGAGTCTAATAATAATGAGGAGTCTCCCAGCACAGCAACTACAGCAGCCCCAGCAGAGCAAGAGCAAACAGAGACCGGGAAAGCTGTGTGGTGTGTGTGTGTGTGTGTGTGTGTGTTAAACTGTAAAATAGGTCACTACCTCTTCTTAGAGAATAGATTTTTCAGACCAACAAAAATAGTAACTAGATTAATTAGGAGAAATATTAATGAGTAATAAAAAGCTGGTCCCTTGGGAGGCAATTCTGTCCTGTGATGTTTACTTAAAACAACATCGAGACACCACTCTTCCTTTCATCTTTCTGACATAGGATGAAATGGAGGGGAAATGTTGTATTCTGCTGTTCACACAGCCCTGTCATGACTCTGTGTTCTACCTCCTCTCTCCCCTGTAGCTATCTACCTGTCCAATCCTGTCCTTTCTATCTCAGCCATAAGCGAAGCAGCCTGTAGGCCTAATAGACAGATCAGGAAAGGGATGTGAGTTGAGGTAGGGGGTAGGATGGAGCAGGATTAGCCTACAGTCATTTACACACGTTTGATGCAATCAGCAGCAATCTACAGAAAAGGTACTACTGAGAAACTAATACCTGCCTCCGTCCTACCAGCACTTCATAGAGTGAGTGATGTGTGTGTGTGTGTGTGTGTGTGTGTGTGTCTCACCATTTGTTTCTCTTGTTTCTCCAGAGCAGCTCTGTCTCTAGTGATCTGTCTCTGAGTACCACGAAGCTCCTTAGTCTGTTCCTTTATAATGTCTGAGAGAGAGAGAGAGAAAATGTTTACTCTACAAACATACACAGTTATTGAATCAAAATGATTTATGACATACAGTTCATTCACACAGTTATGCTTGGCATTGTGCTAGGCCTTCTGTAAAAGCTATAGAAGCATGGTACCATTCTGGGGTAGTAGACCAGGACAATAGCTCTAGACTAGACATTTCTCATTAACAGGGCTGAGGCTGGAATCTAAACCATCCCTGCCTCACTCTCCATTACCCAGACAGGGCGTGTGTATAACACAGTCAGACCACACGCCCTGCTCCAAATACCACTCTCCATTACCCTGATAGGGCGTGTGTATAACACAGTACGAAACACACGCCCTGCTCCAAATACCACTCTCCATTACCCTGATAGGGCGTGTGTATAACACAGTCTGAAACACACGCCCTGCTCCAAATACCACTCTCCGTTACCCTGATAGGGCGTGTGTATAACACAGTCTGAAACACACGCCCTGCTCCAAATACCACTCTCCATTACCCTGATAGGGCGTGTGTATAACACAGTCTGAAACACACGCCCTGCTCCAAATACCACTCTCCATTACCCTGATAGGGCGTGTGTATAACACAGTCTGAAACACACGCCCTGCTCCAAATACCACTCTCCTTTACCCTGATAGGGCGTGTGTATAACACAGTCCGACCACACGCCCTGCTCCAAATACCACTCTCCATTACCCTGATAGGGCGTGTGTATAACACAGTCCGACCACACGCCCTGCTCCAAATACCACTCAACTTCTACACGATAGAAGTGGATTATTTCTTAAAGTACAGAGGGACCAACACTAAAGAGAGCTCAGCATCTAACTCTTATAGTTCAGATAGACCCAAACAGCCCTTCATAACATAGTATTTATACTTTTACAAACGTAGGCAGGGTAAACTGTGTGGCAGGGTAAACAGTGTGGCAGGGTAAACAGTGTGGCAGGGTAAACAGTGTGGCAGGGTAAACTGTGTGGCAGGGTAAACAGTGTGGCAGGGTAAACAGTGTGGCAGGGTAAACAGTGTGGCAGGGTAAACAGTGTGGCAGGGTAAACAGTGTGGCAGGGTAAACAGTGTGGCAGGGTAAACTGTGTGGCAGGGTAAACTGTGTGGCAGGGTAAACTGTGTGGCAGGGTAAACTGTGTGGCAGAGTAAACTGTGTGGCAGGGTAAACTGTGTGGCAGGGTAAACTTTGTGGCAGGGTAAACTGTGTGGCAGGGTAAACTGTGTGGCAGAAGTGTGGACTCGAGTCACAAATATGATGATTTGCAACTCGACTTTGACTTTAACACCAATGACTTATGACTCGACCTGACTTGATAACCCTCCCCAAGCCCAAATATATAAAAATTATGCTATTAAAAAAAGTGTACAGCGCATCAACTCTTCATTTAACGGATTCAAGTTTGAATCGGACAGCAGCCAATTAAATTGTACCAGCTGAGAAAAAGTTGCGTGTGGCAGTGCAGAGGAACGTTGGCAGGTGAATTCAGATGGAGCTCTTGGAAAGATGATAACCAAAATGATTATTTTCGGATATAAAGATGACCTTTCAACAAAAAACGGACTGCAACTTGTAAAACATGCGGGAAGAAAATTACAGACGGAGGCGCAACAATTTCCAACTTTGTTCGATATTTGAAACTGCACAAAGAACGGTAAGTCGTTGCCAATATTGCCGACAGCTATATATTTTATTTCTTTACTGGTGTATCATGTAGGCTAATGTAACTTTAAATCAATGAGCCTCCACACAGTCAGTCAGTGCGGAAACGTGATCATTGCACCCAAGACTGAGCTACAACTGGCTAGGCAGTTGGTAGCCTAAATCCTGACTGATGTTACTGGTGTTCCTAAAACCATTGACATACATTAGCCTACTGTAACCACACAGAGAGTGTGTGTGTGGGGGTGTGTGTGTGTTAAGGTTGGGCGATTGTGTACAAGCCTACATCGCCCGATTGCACCCCATAGCGATCCTCGATAGTCGATCACTATTGGGTGTGTGTGGGGGGGGGGGGGGGGGGGGTGTTCTTTCTCATGGCTACCCATGTATTTCCATGGAAATATAACGTTTATTTGGAAATAAATAAATATATAGAGATATTTTTAAAAGCATTCATGATTTGTGTAAATGTAATATACTAACTATTACTCTTGTTAAAAATATGAAATGGTATTACATTTGGTGAAGAGTACATTATGACTTGTTTAGGACTCGAAACTCAAAGTTTAGGACTTGACAGTCTTGACTTGAGACTTGATGGTCTTGACTTGGACTTGCCTTTCTTGACTTGGGACTTGACTTGGGACTTGAGTGCTAAGACTTGAGACTTACTTGTGACTTGTAAAACAATGATTTGGTCCCACCTCTGCTATGTGGTGTCAACAAATAAGAATCAATGTTTTAAGACAGGATATAACCCTTGAAGTGTAGCATCAAGGGGACCATATTGAAGTGAAGAAGAGGGGGCATGCATGAAGAGAGTCATACAGGAGCAGTCCCTAAGACACACAAACACACACATACACACACACACAGCTGTGAATGTGTCCCAGTCATCCCAGCTCCTGTATTAGGGTAGAGGACACAGTCCCCTACACTGCTATTAGCCAGAGATTCTCCCTACAGTGGAGTGGGTACTAGTAGCTCTAACACCAGCCTCTAAATTGAGCCTCTAAATTCAACCTCTAAATTCAGCCTCTAACACCAGACTCAAATTCAGCCTCTAACAGCAGACTCAAATTCAGCCTCTAACACCAGACTCAAATTCAGCCTCTAAATTCAGCCTCTGTTGACCCTCTCTTTCACTACTGGATCAAAATGCTACATATTCAAAGAAAATTACTTTTCTTAAAAGGGTTTCCTCAAAACTAAAGAGAAGTATATATAAAACATTTAAAAACAATATTTTTGTTTTAGAAAATATCATTTCCTCAGTGAAAGTCCAAACTGAAGCATGGCAGCAGTGAATGTTGTGTTATAAAGCATGTCAATCTTTTAGAGTAAAATGCCTGGTGAGAGTGATAGAGAAATTATAGATATATAACATTTCTCTCTCATATATATATTATATATATATCCCCACAGCAGAAAAGTTAAATAAATGTTTTTGCAGATTAATAGGCTCTCAAAATCTGACAAAATTACCCTAAAGTAGAAAATGTTGACAAAAAAATGAACTAAAATAGTGAAAATCCTTGCTATAGGTACCAGAGCCTCATCTCCACCAAAACTCCAGAGAGAGAGAGAGAGAGAGAGAGAGAGAGAGAGAGAGAGAGAGAGAGAGAGAGAGAGAGAGAGAGAGAGAGAGAGAGAGAGAGAGAGCTGGACCACTTGTGAGAGTGAAGCGTAGTATCTACGTACAGGGTGACGTATTGACAACGTCTAAAAGAGGGTGGGGTATCATCTATAAAACTCCTCCAGCTAACCTCCACCCGCCATCGCACCCCCGCACGCCACTACACGCCCTACTATGGGATACCACTGCTTCTCGACATCGGGCAACCTTGGCACGCCACGTCCAGAGAGAGAAGAGGAGATATCCTATCAACTATCTGACCTTAATAAAGGTACAGCAAAATGACAGTAAGTTAATATTCTTTATCAATGACACTGTGGTCATGGAATGACTTTTTTCACATTGAATGAGATAAACTTGAAATAGAATTAGATGGAAACTTTAATAAAGTAATTAGTGATTTAGCTATAATTGATGCATTATATTTTCTAAATAGCCTGAAGGGTTATTGCATTTGACCTCGTAAGGTTGATGGCCATTAAGCAAGACATTTTAACTGATAGGCATTAGGCCCAGTATTTCAATGGCTCAAGGCAATATAAGATGGAGACATTTCTTCCTCTTCTTAACCTTTGTTATCGAGGTAAGACACATTGAGATAAAATATATTTTTCAAGAGACCTGAAAATCTATATTTTGTGGTTCTCCGTTCAACATATTGCTACATCTCCAAAGAGAGAGAGACAGAGAGACAGAGAGACAGACAGACTTAGTTAGTTAGTTAGTTGTGCATTGACTGATGAATTTGTTTCCCATGCATCACATTTGACAACTCTGAGACAGGAACACTGAAATAAGTGTTTTACAGTCCTAAACATATCCTAATAGAAATATTGACATCATCATCACTTAACTTAAGAGCCATTTTGTGGGGGTTTGGGGTAGTAGAGGGACTGGAGCAGACTATTGTCAACATAACCTATATCCATCTGTCTTTTAATAAACAGAATGAAGTAACGCAATCACTCAACACCAGTATCTATGGATCACACGATTCTCTCACTAGCTCTGTCTAAATCTGAACAAAGCTTTCTTACAGGACTTACATTGCTAGATGCTGTTCCTTGGAATGGATATGTTGCAGTCAGCAGGTAAGTTACAAAGTAACACTTGAACATACTGTAGACAGCGTCATCACATCAATTGAACAATGTACCAATGTCTGCAGCTACACTGTAACTGTTCACCAGTTACACGATGGTCATAAATTGTGACACACAACACAGAACAGTGTTTTTTAAACAACTTTACCAGCTACCTTCACTAATACACAGACAAGTGGAATTGTATGTCTAGTTTCAGGCAGCCAGTTTATAAATATCCTTGGTATTTCAGCTAATCCTCATTAACACACAATCTAACTTTAGAGGATTCAACGTTGACCAATTTTGATTTCGTAACATAAACATGAATCGTGACTTTTCAAACTGGTATCAGTTAAACTGGTAAAACAGGCTTGTTCAGTAGCCTATGCTCGTTAGTGGCGGACTGGCGCTCACCAAAACAAACAACTTTGTTCATTTGTTACAAGTCTACAATCAGTGGAAAACAAACTTACCATCGACTGTCTTCTTCTTGAATAGAGATGCCATGGCGCACAAATGAAAACTAAAACCTTTTAATACTAAAAACAACTTCTCCGCTCCCCGACGGTCACCAGCTAAACTGTCGCCCTATCAACAATCTGAGATTTCCTGGTCGAAGTGCTTCCACAGCTTCTCACATGACAGCCCCGACTCTCTGACGACACCAAGTCCAGTTCCTCGAGTCTCCTGTAGAGCGCGGTACTGTTCCAACTTCAAACTGACGCATTCTACCAGTCATTACAACCCGCACAGTGAATTCTGTAAGAACTGTGGTAGATAAAAGCCATAAAAGTAATAAGTGATGATTTGGTCAACTCTGCTCTGAAATTGCAGAGACTGAGGAGAAAAAGAGGATTAGTCACTTGAAGGCAAGAGTAGGTCGAGCGCAGGCCATATTCATTAGAATTTGGGTTTTCAGTTTTGCATATTGGATTATGCCCCTATTAGAAAATATCTTTCTATGTACATGTTTTTATATGTACATTTTCTATGTACATGTCTTTTCTATGTACATAGAAATATAGCAATTGCTAGGGATTCTTATGTCTGTGTGTGTGTCTCTGTGTGCGCTCATGTGTGTGTGTGTGTATGTGTGTGTGTCTGGGTGTGTTAAGAAGCTATGAAAATGTAAAGTACCATGTACATAAAAACAACCACATAGGGAGTGCTAGACATAAAAACACTTCCCACAGCTTTAAACCACCATCAATTATTTTGTTCTCCTTTCATCCTCATCTCACTGGATAATGTTACCACTGAGGCCAGGGACATTCATAGGATGGTTTCTCTTCATATTCATGCAGCAACTTCTGCAGTCTGGTCACTTGAACCCATAACCAACTCAATCCCATGACAATGCTGAGTTCCCTCCATTTGGTTCAATGGAAAAGAAGGGAGTAGAGAAGAGGAAGATAGGAGAGGAAGAGACGGGAGTTCTGGCTCAAAATGAAAGGATGGGGCCAAGTACAGGAGGAGAGGAGAAGATAACAGATGATAGTGAGGTGACTTTGAGAAGACAGAGGAGAGGTGGTTTAGTAGCCTTCAGCTCACCCCCCTCTCCATCCCAGCGGGGGCGAGCAGCGTCCTGGGGCGTTGTTCTAGTTAAGGTTATTAGGGAGATGTTGGGTCTAATCAGTAGTAGACTACAGGGAACATCACTACCACTACCACAGGCCCAGAGGTGATCCATCCAGCCAGCCCCCAGCACACAGGCCCTCTACAGCACCCTTCGTAATGGCACAAACAACAGCCTGCTGTATTTGCTGTGAATGCAGTCTTCAGTTAAATTAAATATTTACATCTAATATTGGAGGGAAGGGAGGGGGGACATGTTGAGGCCATTAAATGAGAATTCCTTCTGTGGCATTTTTTAAAATGTATCTCTCTGTTGTATCGCTCTTTCTCTCTCTCTGTCTCTCTGTCTCTCTGTCTCTCTCTCTCTGTCTCTCTCTCTCTGTCTCTCTGTCTCTCTGTCTCTCTGTCTCTCTCTCTCTCTCTCTCTCTGTTGTATCGCTCTCCCTCTTTCTCTCTCTCTCTCTCCCTCTCTTTCTCTCGCTCTCTATCTGTTGGTGGTTTTGCCTGAGGCGAACAGACGTTTAATGTTAACGTGTTGCTAACTAACGACACAGACAGACAGACAGCAGAGATGTCATGTGTGAAATTAGATCCCAGTACAATCACTGGGAATCTCTGAGAATCACCTCTAATAAAATCCATGTAGACTCACTGTAGTGCAATCCAAATGCAACGCATAATGAAATATGTTTTCCCTTCAGGAATGCTGAAGGGCTGAATGATGACTCAGTATAGGAACATGGGCTTTTATCTTTTTTTCTTCTCAATTATTATACCTATATATGTCAACTGGTTCCATTTCATTTACGATCTGATGCATGTGATCGACATTACTCTAGCATTGTTCATATTCAGCATGTCTTCAAGCAGGAGTAAATTCTGATTTAATTGACATGCCCATCCACCAGTCCTGAGTTCATGCCTGGCTGGTATAATATGTATGATATGTGACACGTTACAAGTTATGGTGTTATGGTGCTTTGCTAACACATTCAGACACAGGCAGAGACAGGCCCAGGACTCAGAGTGGTAGCAGGGGATTTAAACAGCAAGACACTCTAGTTGATGGATGGATGCTGTCGACTACACCGGGACAGATAGAGGGGAGGATGGAGGGGGGTGACAGGGAAAGAGGAAAGGAGGAGAGGGTCAGTGAGTCAGTGAGTGACTCTCCTACCTTAGCCCATGTGAAGAATGAGAGAGAGGTGTGTTTCTCTCAGGCACAGGGCAGCAGGGGAATGTGTTTAATATGAGATGATCTTCCCTGGTGGGTTAGCTCATCACTAACAGCCTGGAGCAGAGCACGCACGCACACACACATATGCACACACACACTGTACCCACAACTTTCAAACAGAAAATGAAGGTAATTGACATTGTCTGTGAATATGAGTAATAATCCATTCATTCAGTCACTTACTCCACTGATAATGTAAAGTAGGTCAAATTGGGATGTTCTACTATTGTTTAAACCTTTTCTCTGCTGACATCTCACTGGGGAGTCAGGCTACTAATGGAGACACTCATTATTCCAGCCAATGACAAGCTGTTATCCTCAGGAACCTCTAGCCCGAGGACAACAATCTGAAACAGGTATGGAACATCAAGTCCCTCTCCTCTACCTCAGTCTCTCCCGTCAGTCCTCTCTCTCCACACCATCCACCTCTCTGAGCCCTGCATGACATGCCCTTCTCCTGTTCCCTCCTCGTCTTTATCTCCATTACCAGATACATCCCGCGCGCAGAATCAGGTTTTTCTGTCTCTGCTCTATCGTGATCTCCTGAAACACAAGCTCTGAGGGTCAAACGACAGATCCTTCTGCCTCCATTCTCCTCGCTTCCTCAGTCTCCCGTCCCTTCTACCACCCCACCACCACCGCCCTGGGGCAGGACAGAGCCAGTATTAGTCAGGGGAGGGAGGGAGGCTGGTGAATATTATTAGCATGGGGAATTAGATTCATTAAGGAGGGAAGGGCAGAGAGGACGAGTCCTGCAGTCAGAGACGAGAGGGGACAGCCAGACACTCCATACAGTCGCACACACGACACGCACACACATGCACACATACGTCCAGGATGCCCAGTGCATTAATGTAGGCAATTATATTCAGACAGTCAGAAATGTGTGTTAAAGACCTTCTTTAATTCCTCAAGGTGCTAGCAAGGCAGAAACAATTTCTCTGTCTGTAAGTACTCTCGTTGATGCCTTTAATTCCTGTGCTTTATAAAACAACTCAGGCTCCTTTCACTCTCCCCCATTGTTTTAGTCCTTCAAGAAAATGTACATCTAATCGACATTCTATCCAGTCTTTCTATGGTTTGATGGAGGCATACTATCTAAGCAGGAGGAGAGAGAAAGCAGACCGTGATTACATGATGTGGTTTAATTAGGAGATAATCTGCTGATCTGCTATGTTGGGAATAACAACAGCACATACAGAGAGAAACAATTAGTATGTAGACCAAGATGGAAGTGAATTGTAACACATACTAAATGCATTATACTGTGAAATGACTTCTCTTTTCTCTCCCTCACCTGACCATTTCCAATTACCTCTTTGTCTTCCTATCAGACCATTCAAGGAGGCTCCTCCATCAATCCAGACAGTCGTTGAGTCTACAACACCTCATTAAATAATTCTCAGTATTCACTCCTGTCTCTGTTATCATCTCATATGAAAACTGGTGATTTTTAATAGAGCATGTTATTATATTATTATTGTAATTATCTGGTTATAAAGGCCTGATCTGTCAGCCCAGAGAGATCTGAGTCCTCCACTGGTCACTTCATTACCACACTCCTGACACGTATGGCCCTGGACTGCCATCGCGGAGGAGGACACGCACACGTGCGGGATTCCCTTTGTGGAATCCAATTAAAAGTCCCATTGACATTCCGGTCCTGCGTGGCAGTATGATATCAGTATGATAGCTA